>NW_023197061.1:0-206 GCF_002007445.2 Ailuropoda melanoleuca
AGAATGGTCAAGTTTCATTCTTCTGTATATAGCTGTCCAATTTTCCCAGCACCATTTATTGAAGAGACTGTTGTTTTCATTGGATGTTTTTTCCTGCTTTGTTGAAGATTATACAGATCATCTAAGCAGAAAATCAACAAACAAACAATAGCTTTGAGTGACACACTGGACCAGATGGACCTCATAAATATATACAGAACATTCCA
>NW_023197061.1:355-887 GCF_002007445.2 Ailuropoda melanoleuca
CAATGTTTTGAAACTGGAACTCAATTATAAAAAAAAAAAAAAAAATTTGGAAGAAACTCAAACTCTTGGAAGCTAAGGACAATCCTGCTTAAGAATTTTTGTGTAAACCAAGAAATTAAATAAGAATTTTAACAGTTTATGAAAACCAATGAGAGCAAAAACACATTGGTCCAAAACCTATGGGACACTGCAAAGGTAGTCCTAAGGGGGAAATACATAGCCATCCAAACCTCACTCAAAAGAATAGAAAAAATCTAAAATGCAGACCCTATACTCACACCTTAAACAACTGGAGATGGAACAACAAAGTAGTCCAAAGCCACACACAAAAAGCTAATTAATTAAGATTAGAGCNGAATTAATTAAGATTAGAGCAGAAATCAATGAATTAGAAGCCAGAAATACAGTAGAGCAGATTGACAAAACTAGAAGGTGATTCTTTGAAAGAATTAATAAGATCAATAAACCACTGGTCAGACATATCCAAAAGAAAAGAGAAAGGACCCAAATTAATAAAATTATGAATGAAAGG
>NW_023197062.1:0-1989 GCF_002007445.2 Ailuropoda melanoleuca
AATGAAAGATCTCAGTAAATGAAGAGATGCACTGTGTTGATGATCAGAAACCTCAGTATTATTAAGATGTCGATTTTCTCCAAATTTACATATGGACTCAATACAATCCAAATTAAAAATCCTAGCAGATATTTTTTGTACAGGTCGACAAGTTGACTGAAATTTTATATCAAAAGCCAAAAACCTAGGTTAGCCAAGCAGTTTTTAAAAAAGAAGAAAAAGTAAAGTTGAAGCACTCACACTACCTGATTTCATGACTTACTCTAAAGCTGCAGGAATAGAGACAATGTGATATGGGCATGAGAATAGTCACATAAATCAGAGGAATAAGAGGAAGTTTAGAAATAGACCCATGTATTAATGATTATTTTATTTTTGAAAAAGGTGCCCAGTTACTTCAGTGGAATTAGGAGAGTCTTTTAGACAAATGGCATTGAAATGATTAAAGATCTATATGAAAAAAAAATCCCTGGAGCCATATTAAAAAATCAACAAAAATGGATCATAGAACTAAATGAAAAATCTACAACTACGAAACTTCTAGAAGAAAACAGGAAAAAATCTTTGAGAATTCTGGTGAAGTGAAGATTTCATAGATGAAACACAAAGCACATTTGACTAAAGAAAAAAACTTAGGAAATTGGACTTCATTAAAACTTAAAAAATTCTGCTTTTCAAAAAACACTTTTAAGAAAATGAAAAGACAGGTTATAGACTGAGAGAAAATATTTGCCAAATGCACACCTGAGAAAGTACTTGTATCTAGTATTTTAAAATATAAAATATTTGATATATAAAGACCTATATTACAACATGATAAGATATCTCAGTAAAGAAAAAAAGAAAGATGGAAGATTTGAACACACACTTCACCAAAGAAGAAATGCAAATAAACACATTAAAATGTGCTTAGTATCGTTAGTCATTAGGCGAAGGAAAGTTAAAACCACAAAGAGATAATCATTCTCATTATGGGAGAAAGACTATAATGACCAAACAAAAAATAGAAAATCCAGTAGGCAGGGAAGCCAGTTAGGAGAAGTCTGTGTTCATCCAGGGAGGAAGAGATGATGAGGATTTGGATTAGGACAGTGGCTACCAGATGAAGAGGAGGCTACAAATGCAACCTCAAGCTCCTAGCTATAAATGAAAAATTAATCATCAGAGACCTGATTATTTAAATACTAATGGATATCCAGATGTTTGCAAATATCTTAATAATTTACTTATACTCTTGTTTGGATGTTCAGCTTTGTATATACATAACCATTAAAAATCACATAAACTAAAAACAACCAGAGAAGTGATTCATAAATACGAAGTTTGACTTACTAGATAGAATAGGTTTTGCCGATAATAGTGATGGTGTTGGTGTTTGTAATGAGGATGTGGATAATGATGGCATTTAGGATGGTGATGATGGTGATGTTGGTGATGATGACAAAATAATGGTGATGATGACAATGATGATAGCAATGACAAAGGTGGTGATGGTGACAACGGTGATGACGACAATGGTGATGATGACAATGGTGGTGATGATGATGACAATGGTGATGATGGTAATGATGACAATAATGATGACAATGACAATGGCGATGATGATGACGACGATGAAGACGACGGTGAGGATGATGATGATGATGATAATGGTAATTCTGCTTCTATTTATTAGGATAAGAAAGATTCCTTCTTTCTTTTAAGACAATGGTTCTCAGAATGTGGTCCCCAGACCAGCAACATAAGCATCCTGGACTTGTTGGAAATGCAAATTCTCACACCCCACCTAGACCCACTGAATCAGAAACTCTGGAGCTGTGGCCCAGCAATCTGTGCTTTAATAGGCCCTCTGGGTAATTATGATACACAAAACAGTAAAATACCAATTGGTTTAGGATGAAAANCAAAATACCAATTAGTTTAGGATGAAAAAAAATGATTGCAATGGCCCAGGTTTTTTCCTAATGTCAGAGGTACTCTAAAAGCACC
>NW_023197063.1:0-803 GCF_002007445.2 Ailuropoda melanoleuca
CAAAATTCGTAACCTAATTAGCAATGCTGATTTAGTATAGTTGTGAGTGAAAACACTTTTTAGAGTTAACTCCTCCGTGACCCATTTTCTATGCCAATCTACCTGAGCTCTCCCTTTTATTTTCTTTGTCTCTCACTTTATTCCACTCTTATACCTAACTTTGTTGAGTTTCTATCATATGTAGGCCTTTCTTTCAACACTAGAGACAGAAAAAATTAAAACCCAAATGCTATCTTCAAAAATTTTTAAGGTCTTATGTAAGTAAACAAATAATTTCAGCATAGTTCAAGTATTTTGATGGAGATGTGTACAAAATATTGAGGATGAAAAAATAATTCAGTCCATCTGAGATGGAGAGAGATGGAAAACATTCTCCCAACAAAAAACTCATATACAAATAAACAACAATAAAAACAAAGATTCTTGGTGGAAATTATCAAATAATAGTTCACTAGGGTTGAGAAAATAGGGCATCTTAAGAGGCAATCACATTTTCTACAGGGAATCACATAGACTTTTAAGGGAAGTAGGGATCTGTGCTATCCAATATGGTGGCTAATAACCACATGTGGCTATTCAAATTTAAATGAAATAACATTAAAAAAATTACAAATTCACTTTTTCAGTTACACAAAGCACATTCCAAATGCTCAATAGCCACACGATNTCAAATGCTCAATAGCCACATGATGCTATCATATTGGACAATATAGGTATAGAACTTTTCTTATCTTTTTTTATTATGTTCAGTTGACCAGCATATAGCACATCGTTAGTTTTTGATGTAGTGTTCAACAATCCAT
>NW_023197064.1:0-297 GCF_002007445.2 Ailuropoda melanoleuca
ATTCTATTCTAATGCCCATGGAACATTCTCAAGAATAGATCATGTTCTGGGTCATAAAACAGGTCTCAACCAATACCAAAAGACTGAAATTATTCCTGCATATTCTCAGACCACAACGCTTTGAAATTGGAACTCAATCACAGGGAAACATTTGGAAGAAACTCAAACACTTGGAGACTAAGAACCATCCTGCTCAGGAATGATTCGATAAACCAGGAAATCAAAAATCAATTTAAACAATTTATGGAGACCAACGAGAATGAAAACACAATGGTCCAAAACCTATGGGATACTGCA
>NW_023197064.1:439-615 GCF_002007445.2 Ailuropoda melanoleuca
ACAGGCCTAATGCACGCACGAGGAAGCAGTTGACCAAGATTAGAGCAGAAATCAACGAATTAGAAACCAAGAGTACAGTAGAGCAGANCACAGTACAGCAGATCAACAGGACTAGAAGCTGTTTCTTTGAGAAAATCCATAAAATTGACAGACCACTGGCAAGACTTATCCAAAAG
>NW_023197064.1:816-1003 GCF_002007445.2 Ailuropoda melanoleuca
CCAAGACTGAAACAGGAAGAAATTGATTTTTTAAACAGGCCAATTAATTATGAAGAGATTGAAACAGGGATAAACAACCTTCCAAAAAACAAAACTTCAGGCCCGGATGGTTTTCTTGGGGAATTCTACCAAACATTCAAAGAAGAAATAATACCTATTCTCCTAAAGCTATTTAAAAAAATAGAAA
>NW_023197065.1:0-1383 GCF_002007445.2 Ailuropoda melanoleuca
GAGGCCTGAGGCCTAGTCCTAGTCCTTCCCTAAACCTTTAAGTGGTTATGTGATAAAGTGGTTGAGAGCACCGATGGAAGGATCAGAAGGATCGATGCTATGAAAGGAGTAAGTAAGGGAGGGTATGTAAACAGTGAAAAAAATTTAAATATGATCATAGACTTAAGAATATTAAGAGTTATGCTCATATAATCCCAGAATGAAATCTCAGACCACTTGTCTACAGGAAAAGAATCTTCTTATCTGTGCCAGGCATTTTGATGTCTGCTTTGTTCTCAGAGAATGACAAAGGAGGAGTTTCCACAACTTCTCTCCTGATAACATGGTTTAGTACAAGGTCTAAGACTCTCCCTGCCAGCATGTCTTGTTGTCTGTTGAAATCCTTGTGTTCTGACATCAGCCCACATTGATTCTTCTGCTCTGAGTAGAGGGAATTAGTTCACATTAATTCACAAAAGTGTAATTGTTGTTAACCCAGGAAGTACCTCACCAAAGGAGAAATAGAATAAGGCCCAGTCCAGATCTGGAGCAGAAAAAGCAGAGTTCCCCACTTCTTTTTTCTAAAGGCAAAACCCAAACCAAGTCATTACCCAATCCTCCAAGTGTACATGGAGACTCTTAAGAAGAAAAATAAAGATTATTAAGGCACATGGACTGAGTAATCTCAAAAGAAATAGCCTCTTCTCCTGACCATCCCATTTGATAGATTATGTATTTATTGGTGTTGAATCTTCTCCCACTACCAGAAAGCAGGGACTTTTTTGTTTTGTTTTGCTGCTATAACCTCAGCACCTAGAACTGTACCTAACAGATGTTCAAAAATATTTGTTGAGTAAATGAACGAGTACCACTATTGCTTATCAAAGCCTCCAACCCCTCTTCTGAATTTCAGTGTCCAAAAATATTTTGTCTTAAAATTTATGACTTAAAATAGTTTGGAAAAAGCTTTCCTTATTTTTCAATATGAACCTCAGGCATATTTTCTAGGAATAAGTGTATCAAAAAAGCTAATCCGGAATTTCCTTCCTTCTTTGGTGTATATAAAATAAAGTATAACACCAAAAACAGTTGAGGAAATCCCTTTTGCTTTTATTAATGGACTCTTCGTAATTTGGAAGTTTTCATTTGGAGATAAAAGCAAGTTATTAGCAACTTCTAAAAGCATTTCTTGGGGGTAGAATGGATGTCACAAATAACAGGTTAGGAAATAAGAGGTTAGGGCCANAAACAGGTTAGGGCCAAAGGACGGTAAATTTAAAGTTTTTAAAAAAAATACTAAGAGCCCCAAAATCAAATGGTTAGTGGGAAAGGTTTTTTTTTGTTTTGTTTTGTTTTAAAGATTTTATTTATTTATTTGACAGAGACAGCAAGAGGGAACACAGG
>NW_023197066.1:0-573 GCF_002007445.2 Ailuropoda melanoleuca
GTTCAGTGGCTTCAATCTCTCCAGTCTCATTGTTCTCAACTCCAAATCCTCTTCATATGCTCCCGTACTGCACCCATTCAGGTCTTTCCAGGGCTCCATGGGCCTGCAGCAGACTGGCCGTTCGTGACAGGTGCAGGAACTTGATGATACCAAGAAACTGTCTAGGCAGCATGGGGCAGTGGGTGGCTTTGGGTTCAACCTTGGCTCCACCACACATCAGCTATGAGGCTTTCATCCCTTCACCTCTCCAAGGCTTGTCTGCTGACCAAAACGTGGGGAGAATAAAAGCTGCCATGTAGGGCTGACCGGAGAATCAGGTAAGTCAGAGGATATGAACATGCCCCGTGTCTGTGCTGGCTGGTGGCATGTNTGTCTGTGCTGGCTGGTGGCATGTCAGCTTCAGGCTGCCCCTTGACCCCAGGGGACATGGCACTGGGGGGGTTCTGCAGAGCCTGGGCAAGGAGCTTCTCTCCAAGGCAGTGGCCTAAGGCCAGGCACCGCAAGATTGCAGAGACAAAGTGGTTGTCGAGCAAATTCTGCCACCTTGTGGTACTCATGCATAAGATCCAACCC
>NW_023197067.1:0-613 GCF_002007445.2 Ailuropoda melanoleuca
TAAGATCCAAAAAGTGATATTAAACATGTGACAATATTATAATTTTTCAAGATGCTCTGTTTTGTTTCACTCCAGTGTAACCTTTGCACCTCTTCATGAATAGTCTCTTGCATGTTTCTACAAAGACCATGCACATTTTCAATCCTACAACCTTCCCCAGTATATTCCTTTTAATTTTAACTAATTTAAACAAGCACGGTCACTTGCCCCTTTTCTCCATCTGTCTACCAATACCTGCACTTTCTGGACAAGCTTCAGCTCACCTATAAAACACTTCTTGACTCCATGTCTTAGAGTGTATAAAGAGTGATACTTATTTTTAGAAGCAAAAACCTGAGAACCTGGTAATTTTTTCTCATAAAATTATGCATTTGTTATGTGTTAATGTATTTAAACTTTATTATTGGCCTTAAGTACTATCAGGCAAAAGCATTCATTGATATTTAGACATAAGTTCAATACANTAGACATAAGTTCAATACATTAATTATTACTTTAGCCTATTGATCTCTTTGTTATCTCTCACAGCTCAGTGCCATACAAATTTTTGATGCCAATGTCTTCTTTATTATAATCATTATCTAATACAGTATCAAAACTTTAAATAAAATTG
>NW_023197069.1:0-608 GCF_002007445.2 Ailuropoda melanoleuca
CAAGGCACACCATGTTTTAGTCCATAAAACAAATCTCAATAAATTTGCAAGAATTCATATCAAACAAAGTATGTACTATGACTACAAATGAATTAAATCAAATAAATAACAGAAAGATCTGTGGAAAATCCCAAATATTTGTAAAATAAATAATACAGAACAGAATATCCAAGGACTGCGGGACAACTGCAAAAGGTATAACATAGGTGTAATGGTAATATCAGGTGAAGAAAGAGAAAAAGGAACAGAAGAAATATTTGAAATAATAAGGACTAATAATAATTTCCCCAAATTAATGCTGAACATCAAATCACAANTGCTGAACATCAAATCACAAATGTAGGAAGCAAACATCAAACAGGATAAATGCCAAAAAAACCATACTAAGTTATATCATCAAAGATAAAGAAAAAATCCTGGATCCAAATAAGAGCAAGAGTACCTTGTTTTATTGTACTTTGTTCTATTGTGCTTCACAAATATTGCATTTTTTACAAATTGAAGGTTTGCGGCAACCCTGCATCAAGCAAGTCTATCAGCACCATTTTTTAAAAAACATTTCTCACTTCATGTCTCTGTGTCACATTTGGTAATTCTCACAATATTTC
>NW_023197070.1:0-1973 GCF_002007445.2 Ailuropoda melanoleuca
TTGGAAGCAGGATGGCCAAGGGGAGGAAGAATGTCTCTCGGATTTAAGCTTTGAAGAGGACAAGTTCAAACCGACAGAACTGGACTAGCATTTTTTCATTTCCCGGAATGCCATGTCCTGTGGCTTTCTTGGGAAATGGCACCACTCCCCCACCCTTCCAGCCGAGGGCCGCTGGACCCCGGGACGTCCCGCCTCGCTGGGAGCAGCAGGAGGTGGCTGTGCCCCTCGTAGGGGGAAGGGAAGCTTGGGCGCCGGTGATTCTGGAAACAGGGCGTGGTGCCCTCTGCACTGAGGTAATAAAGGTGGCATAAATAAAAGGTGGGATGTCAGCAGGGGAGGGGTGCACAGTTGCTAAGGGTGCGCGTCGCGGTGCTGCCATGAAGGTTCAGCTCCCCTGCCGGCGCCCCACTGATCTGGGTCGCTGCGCCTCAGAGCCTCCGCGAGTTATGTCCCCTTTGCGCCTCTGGGCCCCACTGCTGCTCGTGGGGCTATTGTGGCAGCCATTGTGGCTGCTGGTCGAGGCAGCTCCGCTTCCGGAGTGGGCCCCACACCCTGCCCAGCTGGCCTCCGACCTCCTGGGGCCCACTGAGCCCTGGCCTTCGCACTCCTCTGAACTCCCGCCCAAATCGCCCCAGACCTTTACACCCCCAGCTCCGGAGCTGGGAGGCTTTCATTACCTGGGGTCCTCTGCTCCAGCCCAGTCGTTGGTCCCGCCTCATGAGTTGACTGAGACTTTAGTTCCATTCCTGGACAGGGATTCAGTTGGCGAGCTGCCCCCAGAGGCAGATGAGGATCTGAATGACAAGCCAACCCAGCCTGAAAGGCTCCCAGACGTGGTTTCAAGCCTAGGCTGGGATCAGAATCAGACCGTAGCTTCACCGTCTCAACTCAAAAGTAAGATTAAAACTGTACGTCTAGGTCAGGCTGAAGATCGCTAAGCATTTGAAATACTTGTTCCACCTCTGGATAGTCAGAGTTCAAAGGGAACAAAATTTTTGGTTTCACCCCCAAACCTAGAGAAGGATCTAGCTGAGCATCGAAGGCTTGCCAAAGCTACTGTTGGAACTCCAAGTCCATATAACGGACTCCTAGAACAGTTGCAGGATGAATATTCAGCTTCCGGTATGNGTGAATATTCAGCTTCCGGTGTGGATATCCTATATCCTGAGGAGAACCTACCAATGGGTTTCCTGGGGGGACCAGATCAACCTCTAAAGCTCCCTGAGGCTGAAATTCCTCCACTCCTGCAGGAGACCCAAAATCATCTAGAGTTCCCGAGGAAGCTGAATCTTTTTTGCCTCAGGTGGAGGACCAGGCCCAGCCTCCAGGGCCCCCTGAAGAGACAGAAACATCTCCAATTCAGCAGGAGGCTCTATCTCCACCTTCAGAGATCCTTAAGGAAGCTGGAAATTCTGTACATCCACAGGGCCCCAGCTGAGCCTTCAAGTACCCCTGAAGAGGTCGAGTCTTCTTCAGTCCAGCAGGAAGCCTCAGCTAAACCTACAGAGGCCCCTGAGGAAGTAGAACCTTGGACCCCTCAGGAGGCCCCAGCTCAACATCCAGAGCCATCTGAGGTGGTACCTCAACTGATAGCGCATGATGTAAATGTGCCATCTCTAAACCAGAATGAAGCTCAGCAGCCAGGGTTCCGCAATGTCACTGTTAAACCTGTGGATCTGGCACTTACTGTAACTCTAGCTCAGCCTCCAGAGCGCCCCGAGGAGTCTGAGCCTTCTCCAATCCAGCAGGAGGCTCCAGTTCAGCCTGCAGAGCGCCCCGAGGAGGCCGGGCCCACCCCAGTCCAGCCGGAGTTCCCTGCTCAGCCTGCAGAGCGCCCCGAGGAGGCCGGGCCCCCGCCAGTCCAGCCGGAGGTCCCGGCTCAGCCAGCAGAGTGCCCCGAGGAGGCCGGGCCCACCCCAGTATAGCCGGAGGCCCCGGCTCAGCCTGCAGAGCGCCCGAGGAGGCCGGGCCCC
>NW_023197071.1:0-304 GCF_002007445.2 Ailuropoda melanoleuca
TGGAGTCGTGAGTTCAAGCCCCACAGTGGGTGTAGAACTTACTTTAAAAAATAATAATAATAAACTACAAATGTAAAAAAAAAAGGAAAAGAAAAAGGACCACGAGTCAGTGTTATAAACCAAGTTAATTTACAGCATTACTTTAAACTTGAAATTTTAGGAGTTTTGGATAATAATATTTCTTACTTTGTTATTTTGAAGACACTAAATTGATTCCTCACTTTAATTACCTAAATGCTTTTAAAATGAATGATCTTTTGCATAACAATAATATTTTTACATAATGTTTCATACATTGCCTTAT
>NW_023197071.1:338-656 GCF_002007445.2 Ailuropoda melanoleuca
TATATCAACTTTTTTTTAAGGTTTTATTTATTTATTTGTCAGAGAGAGAGGAGAGAGAGCGCAAGCAGGAGGAGCAGCAGGCAGAGGGGGGAACAGGCTCTCCTCTGAGCAGGGAGCCTGACATGGAGATTGATCCCAGGACCCTGGGATCGTGACCTGAGCCAAAGGCAGCGCTTAACAAACTGAGCCACCCAGACTGTCCTCCTAAATCAACTTTTTAAAAATCTTTTTTGTTGTAGGTAGCATAATCACTCTCATTCTATACATGAAAATTTTTAATGTTCCAAAGTTCTAACAGATAGTAGGTGATGGAGCAAG
>NW_023197072.1:0-2837 GCF_002007445.2 Ailuropoda melanoleuca
CACATGTGTCCTGCCTAGTCCTACCCAGGTGGTCCCCATTAGGCTCATTAAGCCCTGAGCAAAGATGGAGCTGCCATGAGCCAAGATGGTGCCCGCATGGACCCAAGATTGTGTGCGATGGGCCACGTCCGGTTTGGGGGTTCATGGGTTCCTCCCCCCAACCATGTGACTCACCGGGACATCTCCAGGTGCTCCCAATTAAGCTCGTTAAGCCCCAAGCCAAGATCGCACCCCCCCGAGCCAAGATGCCGCCACCCCGAGCCAAGATGCCGCCGGATGGGCCACTTCTAGGATGGCGGCTCCAGGTGAGCCTCCCCACGCCCACGTGACTCACCGGGACTTCTCCAGGTGCTCCCAATTAGGCTCATTAAGCCCCGAGCCAAATTGCGCTGCCCTGAGCCAAAATGGCGCATGCCTGGATTCAAGATGGCACTGGCCGGGCCTCTTCCGGTTTGGCGGGGGTCAAGTGATGCACCTCCACTTCCTGTTTGATGGGGTCAAGTGACCTGCATGCATATTTCCGGTTCGGTGGGAGTCACGTGACCCGCCCACATTTCCGGTTCTGAGAGTGTCATGTGACCTGCCTCATGGGGGCAAGTAACCCACCCCAACCAAACACGTGACCCACCTAGGCCTATGCAGGTGGTCCCAATTAGCCTTATTAAGCGCGGAGGCAAGATGGCGACACTCCGAGCCAAGATGTCACCCACCGGGATTCAAGATGGCGCCGGACGGGCTACTTCTGGTTCGGAGGGGTCCTGTGACCCGCACCTACATTCTGGTTCAGCTGGGGTCACGTGATCCACCCCCACTTCCAGTCTGGCGGGTGTTACATGACCCGCAATCACCTCCATTTCTGTGGCAGGATTGTGACCCATCCCCCACTTCTGCTTCGGCAGGTGTCACGTGACCCGCCCCAGGGGGACATGTGACCCTCCCACGCCACACATGTGACCCGCCTAGTCCTATCCAGGTGGTCCCCGTTAGGCTCATTAAGCTCCGAGCCCAGATGGCACCGACCCGAGCCCAGATGCCACTGGACGGGCCACTTCCGGTTTGGCGGGAGTCAGGTGACCCTTCCCCCGCCCATGTGACTCGCCGGGACTTCTTCAGGTGCTCCCAAGTAGACTCATTAAGCCTCGAGCGAAATGGCATGGCCCGAGACAAGGTGGCGCCCACCTGGTTCCAAGATTGCACCGGACTGCCCACTTCTGGTTCGGTGTGGTCACTTGACCTGCCCACCCACTTCCGGTTGGGTGCGAGTCACGTGACCACCCCCACTTCCGGTTCGCCGGTAGTCACATGACACGACCCCACTTCTGGTTTGGCGGGTGTCACATGACCCGCCCCACGGGGCAAGTGACCCTCCCCGCCACACATGGACGTTCCAAGACCTAAGCAGGTAGTCCCCATTAGGCTCATTAAGCCCCGAGGGTAATGGCCACGCCACTGGCCAAGATGGTTCCGCCCCGAGCCAAGATAGCACCCGCTGGGATCAAAGAAGGTGCCGGAGGGGCCACTTCTGGTTTGGCGAGGGTCATGTGACCTGAACCGTCATTCTGGTTTCATGGGTGTCATGTGATTCACCCCCACTTTGGTTCGGCGGGAGTAGTGAAACAGCACCCACTTCCAGTTTGGCGGCAGTCACGTGACCCGCAACCCAATTCCGGTTCAGCAGGTGTCACATGAGCAGCCCCAGGGGGGCATGTGACCCTCCCCCACCACACACATGTCCCGCCTAGACCTACCCAGGTGGTCCCCATTAGGCTTATTAAGCCCCGAGCCAACATAGCACCGCCCCAAGCCAAATGGAGCCTGCCTGGATCCAAGATGGCGCCAAAGGTGCCACTTCCGGTTCGGCGGGTGTTACGTGACCCGCACGCACATTCTGGTTTGGCTTGGGTCACATGATCCACCCCCACTTCCGGTTCTTGGGAATCACATGACCTGCCCGTGCAGGTACGGCTCGGCGGCAGTCATGTGACCCGCACCCCACTTCCAGCTCGGCAGATGTCACGTGACCTGTCCCAGGAGGCCAAGTAACCCTCCCCCGCCACACACATAACACCTCTAGACCTCCACAGGTGGTCCCCATTAGGCTCATTAAGCTCCGAGGCAAGATGGTGCTGCCACGAGACAAGATGGTGCCCACCGGGATCAAATATGTTGCCTGACCGGCCACATCTGAGTCGGCGTGGGTCACATGACCGGAACCCACATTCTGGTTTGGCGGGTGTCAAGTGATCCACCATCACTTCCAGTTCAGCGGGGTCACGTGACATTCCCCGGGGGGGCAAGTGACCCTACCCCACCACAGACATAACCCGCCGAGACCTATGCAGGTGGTCCCCATTAGGCTCATTAAGCCCCAAGCGAAGATGGCACCACCCTGAAACAAGATGGTGTCCACCAGGATCCGATATGGCGGCAGACGGACCACTTCCGGTTCGGCGGGGTTCACGTGACCCGTCCCTAATTCTGGTTCATCGGGTGTCACGTGACTCACCCCAGTCCATCAAGTGACCATTCCCCGCCACACACGTGACCCTCCTACTCCTACGTAGGTGGTCCCCATTAGCTCATTAGGTGCCGAGCCAAGATGGCGCCACCATGGGCCAAGATGACGCCTGCCGGTGTCCAAGATGGAGCCGGACTGCCCACTTCAGGTTCAGCGGGTTCACGTGACCCCCCCCCACATTCTGCTTCGGCTGCAGTCACGTGACCCGCCCCGACTTTGAGTTCGGCGGCACTCACGTGACCCGCCCCCTACTTCCGGTTCGGTGGGTGTCAGGTGAGCCACACCACGGGGCCAAGTGAACCTCCCCCGCCACAGGCGC
>NW_023197073.1:0-634 GCF_002007445.2 Ailuropoda melanoleuca
GCTCCACAAAAAAACTGGATGGGTGGGCACAAATGGGCACACAGTTCTCCTTCTGTGCCCTCTGAGGCTTTCTTTTCATGAGCACTCACTTTTTGTAGACATCCAACTGACCTCTGGCCACCATGTCACGGCCAAAACTATTTTTGACACGCGCAGGAGGCTTTGCAATTTACAAAGTACTTTCACACATTTCATACATACTAACTTGGTGAGATTGTGTATATTTTTAAACGCTGCTTTTTTTCCACTTAACTTTATATAGTAAGTTTTTTCCCATGTTTTTCTTTGGAAACATCACATTTGAAGGTTTCTATTATATACATGTGGCAAGAAGTTCTCTATTGTTGGGCAACTAGGGTGTTTCCAGTTTTAATTTGTAAAGCTACCTTGAGAATTTTGGTGCAGATATCTGGGCTCCACATCTCAGATTATTTCCCCAAGTTAGATCCCGATAAAGGGGATTTCTNAAAAGGGGATTTCTGAGTCAAGTATCATAAAACACTTTAAGATTCTGGGGCGCCTGGGTGGCACAGCGGTTAAGTGTCTGCCTTCGGCTCAGGGCTTGATCCCAGTGTTATGGGATCGAGCCCCACATCAGGCTCCTCCGCTATGAGCCTGCTTCTTCCTCTCCCAC
>NW_023197074.1:0-620 GCF_002007445.2 Ailuropoda melanoleuca
CCAGGGATCTTAGAGCAAATTATTCAGTTAATTACACAGCACACCTTACATCTTGTTGGACAAAAAAAAAAATTTTTTAAGGAAGTTTTACATTTTACATATAAGTAAACAGTTGGCTTTAAATGTTTGTAGTTCAAAGGAGAAGTTTCCCACCCCCTTTTTGTAGTTAACTAAAACATGACTAGAAAAGCTATGAAAGGCCCTTGTTGTGGGCTCTTTCACACAGTTTCAACAGCTGAAGTTTGGTTTTGCCTGCTGCCTCATAGCCCTGGAAGACGTGTAGGGCTGAATTTCTGAAAGAGAACTTACAGCCACAGATCAACGCAACTAGAGACGAACGTTCTGGATCGGAACTATTTAATAAAACACTGTGGCGTTGTTTTTTTTTATTTTTTTTTATTAAGGTCCAACTGAAGTCAGCTTGGCGAATTTCGGGAGGAATTAAAAGTCATGAAGAAAAATGATCCGATTGGTATNAAAGTCATGAAGAAAACTGATCCGATTGGTATCGATGTGTCTTCTGCTTCTTTCCTAAACGTGTAAGAGGGTTATAAAGCATCTGCGTGTAAATGAATAAAAAATACCCCATCATTCTCCAGATGCACAAGTTGGAAGACAGC
>NW_023197075.1:0-871 GCF_002007445.2 Ailuropoda melanoleuca
AGCTTGTGCCTACATTTCATGCCCACATTTGAAAAAATAATAATAATGAAGTCAGCTATGGTCTGTTCTGAATGATACCTAATTGACAGATTTTGCAAAGTGGTTTGCGAGACAAGACAGGGTCTGGAAGGAAAATCAGACTCTTGACATTGCATGAACATGAGAGCAAGAACAGGCAGGAGTCCCATGGGAAGAGGAGAATGAGAGTGGGTCAGAAATGGTGCGGACCCCAAAGGAAAGGACAGGCAGATTGGGAGTTCTGGGGACTAAGATCCAAACCCAGGTCAAAATCCAGGACTCTGCCCAACCACAGCAGAGAAGTGGACATTGCCAAAGGCCACAGGCAGGGTGGTAATGCTGGTATTGGTTAAGGAGGATTCCAGCAACTTGTAGCAGAGACCAGTGGTCAAAACATGACAGTCCAGCATCAACCATGGAAGTAACCAGGGAATAGGTAAGAGGTCCTGTTTCCATAGAACTGAGGAAAAGGCAAGAACCTAATTATCGAGGAAAAGGGTGTTCTGTATGAGATTGAGCAGGTGGACTACAGCGTCATGTCATCTGGCCCATGGATGTCATTTGGCGCAAGCTCAAGTCTGATTTTGGCACAGGAGCACAGGACACTCCAGGCAGCTGAGTAGCAAAGGTTAGAAAGATGTGGGGGCATTGTCATATGCTCATTCCGAGGAAGGTCTCTTCGCAGAACATCAGGCTAACCTTAACGTCCATTTTAAGGAAATGGTATCTGTGAGGAGGATTCAGAGACTCATTTTTTTTTTTAAGATTTTATTTATTTATTCGACAGAGACAGCCAGCGAGAGAAGGAACACAGGCAGGGGGAGTGGGAGAGGAAGAAGCAGGCTCATAGCGG
>NW_023197076.1:0-932 GCF_002007445.2 Ailuropoda melanoleuca
GAAATTGGAAGGATTATTAGAAACTTTTATCAACAGCTTTATGCCAATAAATTAAGCAAACTGGAAGAGATTGAGGCCTTCCTGGAAACCTATAAACTACCAAGACCAAAACAGGAAGAAATTGATTCTTTAAACAGGCCAATTAATTATGAAGAGATTGAGTCAGTGATAAGCAACCTTCCAAAAAATAAAACTCAAGGCCCGGACGGTTTTCCTGGGGAATTCAACCAAACATTCAAAGAAGAAATAATACCTATTCACCTAAAGGTATTTCAAAAAATAGAAACAGAAGGAAAGCTACCAAACTCATTCTATGAGGCCAATATTACCTTGATCCCCAAACCAGGCAAAGACCCCANCAAAGACCCCATGAAAAAGGAGAATTACATACCAATTCCCCTAATGAATATGGATGCCAAAATCCTCAACAAGATCCTGGCTAATAGAATCCAACAGTACATTAAAAGGATTATTCATCATGACCAAGTGGGATTCATCCCTGGGATGCAGGGGTGGTATAACATTTGCAAATCTATCACTGTCTTAGATTTTATCCAGAAACAAAAATTCAGAAATCATATGATTCTCTCAATAGATGCAGAAAAAGCATTTGACAAAATACAGCATCCTTTCCTGATTAAAACCCTTCAGAGTGTAGGAATAGAGGGTACATTTCTCAATCTCATAAAAGCCATCTATGAAAAGCCTACAGCAAATATTATTCTCAATGGGGAAAAGCTGGAAGCCTCTCCCTTAAGATCAGGAACACGACAAGGATGCCCACTCTTGCCACTATTATTCAATATAGTACTAGAAGTCCTTGCAACAGCAATCAGACAACAAGAAGGGATCAAAGGTATCCAAATCGTCAAAGAAGAAGTCAAACTGTCTCTCTTCACAGATGACATGATACTCTATATGGAAAACCCAAA
>NW_023197076.1:1133-1519 GCF_002007445.2 Ailuropoda melanoleuca
GGAGACTTAAAGGATCTATATTCTAGAACTATAAATCACTCTTGAAAGTCATTGAGGAAGACATAAAAATATGGAAAAATATTCCATGCTCATGGATCGAAAGAATTAACATAGTTAAATTATCCACGCTACCCAGAGCAATCTACAGTTTCAGTGCTATCCTGATCAAAATACCGAGGACATTTTTCAAAGAACTGGAACAAATAGTCCTTAAATTTGTATGGAAACAGGTAAGGCCCCGAATCGCCAAGGAACTGTTGAAAAGGAAAAACAAAGCTGGGGTCACCACAATGCCGGATTTCGAGCTGTACTACGAAGCTGTGATCAAAAAGACAGCATGGTACTGGCACAAAAACAGACACATAGACCAATGGAACAGAATAGAG
>NW_023197076.1:1866-1944 GCF_002007445.2 Ailuropoda melanoleuca
CCTTCACCAAGATAAAAAGCTTCTGCACAGCCAAGGAAACAGTCAAAAATACTAAGAGGCAGCCCACGGAATGGGAGA
>NW_023197077.1:0-629 GCF_002007445.2 Ailuropoda melanoleuca
TGGTATGATTAAAGCCTACCCCTGACAGCAGAAGCCCAGGGTTGTCCTTGGTCCACGTCATGCCCCCCATGGTGTGTGCAGGCTAAATATCACACTTAGTCATGGCAGGAAATCTGAACCATGGGGACAAGTACTTTTATTTCCCAGAGGGAAAAGCAGATTCTCAAAGAGATGAGCTCAGTTTTCCCAAGGTCATATGGCTAGTGAGTGGGGGAGGGAGATCCCCAGGCTGGTTGACTGAGGTCCCTGTGCTCCCAGTGCACATTTCGGTACCTGCAATGACCCCCGTGTTGCCTAGGGNCGTTGCCTAGGGGCTTGCTATACAAAGCATGAGCTGCAGACCAGCAGCCCTGGCATCTCCCCCAACCCTCAGCAGTGCAGACGCTCAGACACCACCGCCTAAGAGGAATCAGAATCTTCACTGATACTAAGATCCCCAGATGATTTGTACGCACATGGAAGTTTGGGAAGCACAGAGATAGGGCATGACATGCAGTGATGAAATAAAGTCATAAAGAGTATGAAAGAACTTTTAAAAGATGTAGGATAGGTGAGGACGTTCTGGTACCAGTCAAGTAGGAGATCCCCAGAGAGAATGGATGGAAGGCAATGTGGCAAGGAGAGCAGAG
>NW_023197078.1:0-724 GCF_002007445.2 Ailuropoda melanoleuca
CACGTTCACAGACTGCACAAGACATGTAAGAATACTAATGAAGGCATTTTAATAAGAGCAAAAATTCTCTATCTAAAATGATCAAAAGGAAAATGCATAAACTGTGGTACAGTCATACAATGGAATATTACACATCAGTTAAAATGAATAAAGAGCTTCATTTATCAACATAACTGAGAAAAAAGTACAGAAGGCAATACACATGATGACAACTTCAAAGTAAAATATTTGGACATGCAAAATAATACAGTTTATGGATACTTACATATATATTAGAAGTACAAAATCATAACGGGCATGAAATATATCAGAGTGGTAGTTACCTCTGATAAAGGAAGGAGGATAGGATTGGGGTAAGACACACAAGAAGGCTTCACCCACATTTGTAATGTATTATTTATTTAAAAAAATAACCTGAAACAAACACAGAAAAATANAAAACAAACACAGAAAAATATCAGTTAATGAGGCTGGAGAGTGGGTATGTGGGTGTTCATAGAGTCTGCACACTTCTGCCAATTTGAGATGTTTCCTTTACAAAGAGAATGGCAATGTAAGCTAGCTCAGCAAAGGTGACTCACATGCATGTGGCACTCTCGTCCCTCACGCTGTCAGAGGTGGTTCACACTGAGCCAGAGTCTTCCATGAATGAGAGCAGCTCAGCCAGCTTGCTGTCCTACCCCATCTCTCTACCGTCAGTCTCATTGTCAGTGTCCTGTCTTCC
>NW_023197079.1:0-668 GCF_002007445.2 Ailuropoda melanoleuca
CACCACTTCCTAGCCTGCCATGTCTCTGTAGACAGGTCTGACGTTATTCTGATATTTTTTCCTCTGTACGTTAGTAATCTTTTTGCCCTGGCTGCATTCAATACTGTACCTTTGGATCTAATATTTGTGAATGGTGCTATGATGTCACGTGGTGTAGGTTTGCCATGGTCGAATTTGGGAGGGGTCCTCTCTGCATCTTGGACATGAATGCCTGTTTCATTTCTCAGATTAGGGATGTTTTCAGCTACAATTTGTTCAAATATCTCTTCTAGAACTCTCTCTTTCTCCACCCCTTGGGGATGCCGANTCTCCACCCCTTGGGGATGCCGAAGATTCTGACATTGGAATATTTCATTGAGTCAGTAATCTCCTGTAATCTACATTCTTGAGTTTGGGTTTTTTTGAGCCAAGTTTCTGTTTTAGCTTTTTCTTCTACTATCCCATCCTCCAATTCACTAACTCGTTCTTCTGCCTCATTTACCCTGGATGTCAGAGCGTCTAATTTTGACAGCATTTGATTCATAGCATTTTTAATTTCTGCCAGACTCGCTCTCATTTCTGTCCTTAAAGTGTCTATATTCTCATTAATACTGTCCATAATATTTTTTCAAGTCTACACATCATCTTGACCATTGTTACTCTGAACTCCATTTCTGATAATTTGGTTA
>NW_023197080.1:0-525 GCF_002007445.2 Ailuropoda melanoleuca
ATGATAGTGCTAAGACCGTCTCCGCACAGTTTTGTTTCTGACGGACTTGCCTTTGGCCTTTTCGTTCCTTTCCAACTGCAGGTTTGATAGGATACTTCGCAGGCCCATACAAACAATGTGGAATCAGGATCCCCGGGGAAAAGTCTGATGTTAGCTGGAGGTGTTTTCTTGGACGCTCTGCTTGATTACCAAGAAGAAGGGTGCTGAGTCCTCGAAAATCCTGANATCCTGAACTTTTTCATTCATGCTCCCTTACTCATGAGAGATCATGTTCGTTGATATTTCCTGAACTCTGTGGTGTCTCAGAGACCGCTAGTGGGCACGCTCCTCAGGCTTCCGCGACCACTTTCCCTCATGGTTCCCTAGTCACAAAGGCTGATGATAGTGCTACGACTGGCTCTGCAGGGTTTTGTTTCTGACGGAAACCGCTTTGGCCTTTTCGTTCCATTGCCACAGCAGGTGTGATAGGATACTTCCCAGGCCCATACAAGCCGTGTGGAATCAGGGTCCCCAGGGAAAAGGCTG
>NW_023197081.1:0-2028 GCF_002007445.2 Ailuropoda melanoleuca
TGTTCCCTCTCTCGCTGGCTGTCTCTATCTCTGTCAAATAAATAAATAAAATCTTTAAAAAAAAAATTTCTGAATCTGTTTGTACATAGTTTAAATTGAAGAAGGTTTCAATATGATTTAATTATAAGGCATTATATTAGTGTCAAAATGAGTGCAAAGGACAGAAGAGAAAGTGTTTTAGGGTAGCTTTATGGAAGGAATACATTTGTGTTAAAGAAGAAATGACACCGAGCTTGATAGATAAAATTGCTAATCACGTGACAGTTGACTTGGCTCTTCCTATTCTATCTAAAGACATTCAGTTAACAGTCAGCCCTGTTACCTCAAGAGCTGCAGGGATGGCATTTCTTAAAGCAGTGCCATCCAGCTGCCTCAGTTTCCCAGGTGACAATGAGTGATTGGAGTGTATTTGTCCACATTCCATTCTGTGCACATCCACACAGCATTGCCTCTGCTCTCCCCTCTCCACTTGCTCCCCACACCCCCTGCCATTTCATCTCCTTGACCCAATCCCCTCTCCTCTCTCCTCAGAATCCTCCAACAACTTCCCATTGCCAAAGAAAATGGTTTGCACTCCTTAGGCTGGTAAGCTTGAAACTGCTACCCAACATCCATTCTTCATTCATGTCTTATGACACTGATTTTATTCCAGGAAGAAATGCCCTGTTAGAAGACAGCACTTACCAGCCTCCCTTGCAGCCAGGGGTGGTCTAAGAGCTGTATGTGGAATCCCTGGGACTTCCTTAAGAAAACTCTTGTAGGGGAGCTAACTCACCCGAAGAGGCATGGCCTATCATCCTTTTGCTTCTCCTTCTCAGGATCAGACCTACAACATGGACAAGATGGTGGGGGCTCCTACTGCCAACAGATAGCCTCAAGGGTGGAGAATCAGAAAGGTAGATGGAGCCTGGGTCCCTGAAGCTGTCATACCAGTTCCAGAGAGCCGACCTCCTGACTTCTTATCCATGAGAGAGTTACCACCTAATATACTGAAGCTACAGAATTTGGATCTCTGTCATAGGGGCTGACCCAATTGCTAATGGATATGGTTGGCATGGAAGGGTCTCCATACTTGGTTCCAATCTTCCCTTCCAGCTTTTGTGTCACTTATTTCTCAGTCCTGCCTCAAGATAATACCAAACAGACAATATCTTGCATTCCTATCCAGGTTTGCCAGCATGCCAATTCTGGTGACCTTCTACTCCCTCCCAGATGGTCTACGATCAAGCCTGATTGCTTCTTCCACCAGCCTTTTAACATGATTTAGGGCAGGATGTCTGACATCAGACTCTCTGGTTCTACCTCTTACTATTATCCTTGGGGTCTTCTTGAGCAACTTATGGGGCAATGGAAGTGTCAAACTCATTACAAGGAAAGAAATCGTACTAATTAGGAGAGTAGACAGTGGTCTGAACTCAGAAACCCAGACAAGGGTTGATAAACCCATTTCCATGAGGCCCTGGAACTATGCTTGAAAAAAATTTTAGGAGACATACTCCATTTCTCTGCTTGAGTTCCCTTTCCACAAAGTGGAGACTGATGGTTTATTAAGATTTGGAAATGATAGGAGAAACAAAGGGAACTTTTTAAGGTTCAAAAATGTTTGTTTCAGCCCAACAGCATACGTGGTTATGAATGCCTTAAAAACCATCCAGGAACTGGTAAGAGAACCTAAACTCAAATGCTTTCGTAGAAGTTAGCCTATAATTTTCCTGTTAACATGAATAGTTTATTCACTCTGGCCTGTGCTGAAATAGTCACTCCCGCCTTTGCGTACCTTGCCAGGATCCAGCTTATTGCACTTTTAAATACCCAGGCTTGTTTTCTCAATTTGCTCTAATACAAGAACAGATAAACAGGGGGCAGTGATACGTTTTTCATTTGGTAGATTTTAAAAAGCTTTCTAATGATCTTCAGAGTATGTGCCCCAGGAATCAGGACAGGTGGACAGGCCCTATTCAGGGGTGGGAGGTGGGGTCTGGCCTCAGCTGCCTCTGGGCACCTGGCGGGTCACGCCCTTGCTCCATT
>NW_023197082.1:0-833 GCF_002007445.2 Ailuropoda melanoleuca
CATCCTAACTGCTCCCCTGCCTCCCTCTTGTCCCCTCTCAGCCCCTTCTTTACATGCAGGAGCCAAAGGGAACTTCTTAGCCTGTCAATCATCCATGGCACAATCTTGCTCAAAAAAAAAAAGAAAAGAAAAAAGAAAAAGCCCTTCATGTCACCCCGGTGTTCTTAGGGTAAAAAATTAAAACTCTTCACCAAGGCCCATGGGGGCCAAATACAACCAAGCCCCCTGACTCTCCTCTGCACGCAGAAGGACTAGGGGCATAGGCAGTCTGGGAAGTGAGTCCTTCTGTTTCATTCATTCAAAAAACATATGTTGAGCACTTACTATGTGAAGGCCTGTTTTAGGCATTTGAGATACAGCTGTGGATAAAACAGAAAACCCTGCCCTCACAGAGCTTTTCACATGGTGAGAAAAATACATGACAGAGTAGGCGAGGAGCAATGACCAGTGAGAGACTCTGAAACAAAGCCTCAGTGACTGGGGAGTAGGTGGGTGCAGGGATGAGCAAGAGGTCTGCCCAGCGGCTGAAGCTTCACAGCGGAGCAGAACCAACAATGGGCTAAAGGCCCAGAGCTGTGGAAGGCAACAAGGAAGCACAGGAGAGATCCTCTGCCTTCCAGAGCCCAGGGACAGGAGATGGGAGGTACCCCCCAACTCTCAGGAGGACTTTGACTCCCGCCAANGGGAAACAAAGCCCACCCACCAACCCTTCAATGAAGGTGTTGTTTTTGTCTCTGCCCCCTCACTGCGCTGAGCCCCTCGAGGGGAGGAAATGCCCTTAGTGCCTACCCAACCAACTACCTGGCCCAGGAGTAGGAGGAGTGACCAATTGT
>NW_023197083.1:0-950 GCF_002007445.2 Ailuropoda melanoleuca
GATAACTTGCTGCAGTTTCTACAGCAGTGCTTGCTGCCTCATGTTGCACTTTTTTATTTTGGAGGTGGCTGTGTTCCTTTAACCTCATGAACTAACATCTGCGAGCTTCAAACTTTTCTTCTGCGGCTTCCTCAACTCGCTGAGCCATCGTAGAATTGAAGAGAGTTAGGGCCTTGCTCCGGAGTAGGCTTTGGCATAAGGGCATGTTGTGACTGGTTTGATCTTCTATCCAGACCACTAAAGCTTTCTCCATTTCAGCGATAAGGCTGTTTTGTTTCCTTATCCTTCATGTGTTCACTGGAGTAGCACCTTTAATTTCCTTCAAGAATTTTTCCTTTGTATTCACAACTGGGCTAACTGTTTGGCATAAGAGGCCTACCTTTCAGCCTATCTCAGCTTTCAACATGCCTTCCTCACTAAGATTAATCATTTCTAGCTTCTGATTTAAAATGAGAGACGTGCAACTCTTCCTTTCACATGAACACTTAGAGGCCATTGTAGGATTATTAATTAATTGGGCTAAATGGAATATTTTTGTGTCTCAGGGAATAGGGAGGCCCAAGGATAGGGTGAGAGACAGGGAGAAGGCCAGTGCGCGGAGCAGCCAGNGGCGGAGCAGCCAGAACACACACAACATCTGTGGATTAAGTCCACCATCCTACATGGGCACTGTTAGTGATGCCCCCGAACGGTTACAATAGTAACATCAAAGATCACTAATCACAGGTCACCACAAATATAATAATAACGAAAAAGCTGAAGCATTGTGAGAATTACCAAAATGTACACAAAATGAGTAAATGTCATTGGAAAAATGCATCAATAGACTTTTTGATGCAGGATACCACAAGTTGTTTTCAATTTATAAAAACGCAATACCTGCAAAGTATAATAAAGCAAAATGCAACAAAACAAGTTATGCTTATAATAAAAAGGAACCGACATATGAC
>NW_023197084.1:0-1317 GCF_002007445.2 Ailuropoda melanoleuca
TCATTCACAAGGGAGAAGTGAAAACAGCACCTTTTCTCTGGCTTCCTGTTTTTTTATTTCCTTGTACTCCAGGATATGGTTCCTGAGAGTGATGAAGTGAAGGCTGGCAAAACTATTGTCTGAGTTACAGTCTCGGAGTCATTCAGCTAAAGCACACAGAAGGGACCTGCCAACACTTCAAGGTTTCAGCCATAGGCCCTGCCATGGAAGCATGACAGAAGACACTTGTTTCCCCGCCACCTGCTATTATTCCCATCCCAGGGAGTTGCTGTCTGCTGCCCTCTGCCCAGCTCCCCAGCAGGTGCCTCAGCAGCAAAGTCCACAGGTAGACACAGGCCCACAACATGCATATATGTACATAATTTTTAAATTAACATAATTTAAGCAGTACTTTTGTCCTAGCATGTGAAAAATAAATAAACAAATAAACTTCCAATAGTAGATCAAGATAGTTGAATGAGCCCGTGTGTCCATGTGTACTCTTATCCCAAATCCAACTGATGTTATAGACTTTCTTATTAAAGCTATAACTAGAACAGTGAAAAAAAAAAAACAAGAGAGTGTTTATCATTGGATAATTTTAATATAGTAGAGGGAAAATTCTAGAAGCAGAGTACATATTACAGACCCAAATAATACAGAATAACCTCCATCTCACGCGAAACAGAGAAAAGCCTTTAGAAAATATGTGTGGAGAATGCTAGTATACACTTTTATATCAACATAGGTGCATTTGTGTGAGAAATAATTAAAGAACTTAAAGCCAGAGTTTTAACATCAACTTCCGAACTAGGAATAATAGAATATAAGCCCTACTAGATAGGGGTGATGTTTTATTGTATGTATAAGGATAGAAAATGAAGGCCTCCAACCTATGAGAGAAGGAGGAGCTGAAACTAATCTCCTTACATGATACTAGATTTACAAAATGTCTGTAAAGTGGGAAATAGTAAAGTTCCACTCACAGTCTTCGAGTAATTCCAAAGAGGTGATACATCCTCTGGGGGCTATAAATGCATAAGGAGTTAACTACATGAAGTATGAGGCGGATGTACAAGTTTAGTAGCCCAAGAGGTTANGACAAGTTTAGTAGCCCAAGAGGTTAAAGAACCTAAAACACAAAAATGCAAGCAGTGAAACACATAGGGCCCAGGCAGAGGTGACTGCAAAACTCATTTCCATAACCCAGAGTGTATAAGATCCTCCTAGAAAACAAACCGTCTGAAAATAACCTCAAAGGAAAATGTATAAACCACAAGAAACAGTCTGGAATGGACACATAAAAATGGAGAAAGTTCATACTACTGAAAACAAGGA
>NW_023197085.1:0-1064 GCF_002007445.2 Ailuropoda melanoleuca
CAGAATTTCATGATGTTCTGTCTCTCTATCACAGTTCCCTTCCATAGTGTTGTCTCCTGCTTGCCTCGTTTGCTTTCTCCCCTCATCACACATGAGCTCTCAACCCACTCCCATACCTGTCCCTCCACCACCTCTGTCCTGCTCACCGCTCCCCTTCTCCCTGACGGCAGGCATCACTCAGGGAGCGTGCCAGTTTCTCCCTGCCCCCGCACCCCCATCTGACTACAACTGGAATCTGGCTTCTCTTTTCTCCACGAGGTCACCCTCCAGAGTTGACTTGTGAAATGATCACTTTTTACCATCTATACTCTAGAAAAAAACTCCCTGGTAGTGACCAAATAGGCCCTAACTTTTTCTCCCCCTTGTGTCTCCACATTGGGGCCACTCTTCCCTGAGTTCCATTGTTCCTGCAGCAATAAACCCTTTCTGAGGGCATGTCTGAATAGACCCTGTCTCCTAGAGGTTTCTGTTCTAAGAGAGTAATGCAGAAATCGCACATGTGGTCACCGTCCAGCCACGGAAGGGAGGGAATGGGCTGCCCTCTGTGAGCCCCCCCCAGTCCCCTGTTCTTGCTTTCCTGAAAGTCAGGCAGCACGGTGACCCCATGTCCTAAACGGGGCAACCCTTGTTGGGCTGATCCCACAGCCCTGGCCTTGTTTCAGCGGCTGTCACTGGGCAATGGGGAGGAGCGGCTTCTTTTGTACTTACGGAAATTTGGGTGCCAGAGATAAAAGGGCAGAAGGGTTGTGAGTGACACACAGAATTGTCTGTTCCACCTACTTACCCTTGGTGGGAACATGTTTAAATAGATCAGAGCATTTAATATCTGGCAGTATTTGTTGATTTCCATTTACTCATCATTTTGCTAATTTAAGCACATTAATAGCAGCTGCACTTCAGAGCAGTTCTTTATGTCATTTGAAAGGGAAAACAAGCACTAAATATACTCTGGTTTACCAGGCTATCATCATTGGGGAAGCTTTTTAACTCCTTGTAAACAGGTGTTTCTGGAGTCAGTGATTTTAACTGAGGTTTGAGCTTATGTCGGCGTGGATTTGTAGTGT
>NW_023197086.1:0-693 GCF_002007445.2 Ailuropoda melanoleuca
CAGCCCCCTCCCTGCCCCTCATCTTCCTACAGGACACTGGCCTACCTCCTGACAGTCCTCTGGCCTGTAGACCTCTTTTTTCCATAGCCAGCCCGGCATGGGCCTGGATTGGGTAGAGACTGGGTGATGCTGGGAGTCCGCCCGGTAGGCGGGGGTCATGTCTGGGGATATGTGGTTTCCTGGCAGGCAGAGGCATCCTGGTCCTCCTCAGACAAGGGAGCAGCACCAGCCTCCACTGCTAGGGGGGAGGGGCTGTGCAGGGACAGGACTTGCTCTGCCAGCTTGGCCCGCAGAGGTGCTGTTGCTGTCACCTGGATGGCAGAGGGGTGCCTGCCTGTCATTCTCTTCCAACCCCAACCTCTACCTGTGCTTTTCCTTCGCAGATGTGCTCTGTCTTTTCTACACTTTCTCCATCATATCTCCGGCCAGGCCTGGACAACCATGGTATAAGATTGAAGGTCAGATCAATGGAAGCCCGTTTGTCTACTATGACTCTCAGAGCAAGGAGCTCAAACCTGTTGGTCGTCTGGGGTTGCAGCTGAAGGACNACAGCTGAGGGACATCCCATTTTGGGAGAGACAGAAGGAAACTCTGGAAGACTCGTGCAATGAGCTCAAATCGAAACCCCTCGAGATCAGAGCAGAGACTTCCAGTAACAGAGGTAAGTCTGAAAGGCCCAGGGCAGAAGGAGAA
>NW_023197087.1:0-346 GCF_002007445.2 Ailuropoda melanoleuca
CAGCGAGAGAGGGAACACAAGCAGGGGAGTGCGAGAGGAAGAAGCAGGCTCCCAGCAGAGGAGCCTGATGAAGGACTCGTTTCTGGAACGCCGGGATCACGCCCTAAGCCGAAGACAGGCGCTTAATGACTGCATCACCCAGGTGCCCCGGGATGTGGGCTTCTTGATTTTTCAGCCTGCCTTCTGGGGGAGGGGCCTGCCACGCCGATACTCAGGCAACACTGTTTGGGTAGAGTCTCCGTGTCCCCTGGGAGGGGGATGGGGATGGGCACACTGTGAGCTGGTGTTTCCAGGCTTTTGTTCTCTGGTGGCTTTCCCTGGCAGTCTGCTGTGCGTCTTCTGAGAG
>NW_023197087.1:487-862 GCF_002007445.2 Ailuropoda melanoleuca
GCATCCCAGCCCTCACTTCCGGGGCCGGCGTGTCTCTGTCCTTTGTGTTTCTAACAACGCCAGCTGCCCCCATGCCAGCCGGTCTCAGTCTGTTTCCAGTGAGTACACCAGAGTTCCGGAGTTCCGTGAGAAGTCTGGTGGCACGTGCTCCCAGCTCATGGTCTCAGTCCGCTCTCTCGCAGGTGCAGGTCCGTGAGTCCGTCCACTCCCCTGTGCAGGTGGCTACCATTTCCTGGTGCCCAAACGCGGCCTCTCCCTCCCCCTTCCGTTTATCTTCCAATATCTGTGTGCGGTTTCACAGCTTCCCGCTTCGTACCTCAATACTCAGCGCTGGAGATGGTCATTTGTAGAGATCCAGATGTATCTTCCTGCATC
>NW_023197088.1:0-170 GCF_002007445.2 Ailuropoda melanoleuca
AAAAAGCATTTGACAAAATACAGCATCCTTTCTTGATTAAAACCCTTCAGAGTGTAGGAATACAGGGTACATTTCTGAATCTCATAAAAACCATCTATGAAAAGCCTACAGCAAATATTATTCTCAATGGGGAAAAGCTGGAAGCCTTTCCCTTAAGATCAGGAACATGA
>NW_023197088.1:467-721 GCF_002007445.2 Ailuropoda melanoleuca
ATCCCATTTACAATAGCACCAAAAACCATACGTTACCTTGGAATTAACTTAACCAGAGACGTAAAGGATCTATATTCTAGAAACCATAAATCACACTTGAAAGACATTGAGGAAGACACAAAAAGATGGAAAAATATCCATGCTCATGGATCAGAAGAATTAACATACTTAAAATGTCCATGGTACCCAGAGCAATCTACACTTTCGATGCTATCCCGATCAAAATACCGAGGACATTTTTCAAAGAACTGGAA
>NW_023197089.1:0-652 GCF_002007445.2 Ailuropoda melanoleuca
CGCCTCCTCCCGGGCCACCACCCTGGGAGCCGTTGGGGGCGGGTCCGGGCGACCTGAAGCCCCGCCCCCGCAGCGGGTGTGCCCGTGCGTGCCCGCGGGGCACGCCGGGAAGCAGCCCGGAGGTCCTTGCAGGAGAGGCGCAAAGCAATGGGTGCGCGAGCTAGGGGACTGCACCGGGGACGCCTGCCCACCTGCACTCTTTGTGGCTGTCCCGCCTTCAAGCAAGCGATGTGGAGTGAGCACTCGCGGTCGAGCCACCTCAGACGTGCACTCCCTGGCCTCAGACGCGACCTTCCTAACGATCTGGGACAGGTGCACCCGAAGCCCGCGGGCCTCGCGTGCGGCCAGTGCCGCCCTCCGCCCGGACTGCGTGTCCCGCTGCTCGTCCGCGTCTTTCCGCAACCGCTGCGCCCGCCTGGGCCCCTGAGCCCGAAGGTTCCATGGAAGCACANTGAAGGTTCCATGGAAGCACAGTTCTGGCGGGGAATTCAGACCCGGGGAACACTCGAAGGGTCCTCTCCGACTCCATCCCCAGACTTCCCCAAAGCACGGCCTGTACACAATAGGTTTCTTGGCGGAGCTGGTCAATGAAGGCGCATCCACAGAGCTGCCCTTGCGAAGCTTGCCTGACCCCTTGGGTCCGCACGTGACA
>NW_023197090.1:0-299 GCF_002007445.2 Ailuropoda melanoleuca
CACAGAGTGATGGTTTGACACCATGTGGTTCTCCCACAATGCTTTTGGATTGGATTGTAGTGAATGGAAGAGCTCATCTGATTGAAAGGGGCATGGTTTCTTGCATAAAAATAGGAATATCAGCTCCAACATCTTCTAACATGAACTGTCCTTACACTACAAGGAATTGAGGAGTGGTACTGGTGGTTAAAAGATACTATGTGAGCATGAAAGAGTACTGGAAAGGACAGCTTGGCCTCAGAGTATGGGACTGGAGACAGGCCAAGCTCCAACCCATTTGCTCCATCCCTGCGCAGATG
>NW_023197090.1:340-571 GCF_002007445.2 Ailuropoda melanoleuca
GGAACAGCTAGTAATGGCAACTATGCAGCTGGAAGTCAGGTTTACTCAAAGAATTCTTGCTCTTACCAGCTTTTAAAGTTGAAGGTATTGGCAGCAAATATATAAGATCTGCATGTTTGTGTCTGAGAATGTTTCTTCTCGTCCTCTAACCCATAAAATGTTTAAAGATCAGATTCTACTTTAACTCCTTTTGCAATTTTGGCCATACAGCTTATTGAGTGGAATGTGGTA
>NW_023197091.1:0-618 GCF_002007445.2 Ailuropoda melanoleuca
AGGGAAATACAAATATCATATGATTTTACTCATTTGTGGAATTTAAGAAATGAAACAGATGGACATAGGGGTACCTGGGTGGCACAGCGGTTAAGCGTCTGCCTTCAGCTCAAGGCGTGATCCCAGCATTATGGAATCAAGCCCCACATCAGGCTCCTCCACTAGGAGCCTGCTTCTTCCTCTCCCACTCCCCCTGCTTGTGTTCCCTCTCTCGCTGGCTNGGCTGTCTCTATCTCTGTCAAATAAATAAATATAATCTTTAAAAAAAAAAAGAAAAAAAAACCAGATGGACATAGAGGAAAGAAAGTAAAAATATAATAAAATGAAAACAGAGATGGAGGCAAACCATAAGAGACTCAGTCATAGGAAACAAAAGGAGGGTTGCTGGGGGAGAGGTTATTTGAGGGATGGGGTAGTTGGGTGATGGGAGTAAAGGAGGGCATTTGATGTAATGAACGCTGGGTGCTATATGCAACTGATGAATCACTAAATTCTACTCCTGAAACTAATAATACACTGTTTGCTAACTAAATTGAATTTAAATAATAATTTTTTTAAAAAGTTGTGTGCTTAATGTAAGTTATGAATCTTCTATTCCTCAGGAAGAAGCTCCAGGTT
>NW_023197092.1:0-511 GCF_002007445.2 Ailuropoda melanoleuca
CTCTCTTGCATCTGTGCTATTTTATGGAGTATTTCTATCAGACTGTGGGGTGGAGCCCAGCTTGAACTCCAAGGTTTGTCAGCACCTTGTTTTCCTCACACCCTGACTCGGGACTGCCCTACTTCTTTCAAGAGCAGAAAAAGTATCTATCTCCTGTGTTAAAGGGAGAGCCGAGGCTCCGATAGTCAGCAGTGAGGTCAGCATTCCGTTTTAGGAAGCCCTGCCCTGCACACAACCCCCCCTCCCGGCCTCCCCGCAGTGCTGCCTGGGGCAGTGTGCTGAGTGTTAGAGCTCTGATGACTGAGCAGGTCTCAACTATGGAATGAGAAGTCCCAAGCGAGGCTTTTTGCTACACTTCCCCATTATCAGCATCCCCCAGCAGAGTGGTACATGTGTTATAACTGGTGAACCTACGTGGACACATCAGTTATCACCAAAGTCCACGGTTTACTGCAGGGTTCACTCTTGTGGTGTACATTCTGTGGGTTTGGACAGATATATAATGACATGT
>NW_023197093.1:0-683 GCF_002007445.2 Ailuropoda melanoleuca
CCAGAACTTCTGCTCATCCAAACTAACCCTCCCAAAGTTTTCCCATGCACGGCCTATTATAGCTCCGTGAATGTGGAGGGGCTGATTTCTGACAGTAATTTGCTTTTCTGCTTTTCTCCTTCTATTTGTCCTTACAACTCTGGTCACCTCCTGTTAGCAGCTTTCCCTCCCTGCTGTAGTTGAATTAGGGGCCCCTTCCTTGTTCGTCATTATGTCCTGTGCTTATCCTTTCCACAGCCCCTACTTTACCAGATTTAAACAGTTTTTCTTAGCTTACTACTCTACACGTGGCTGCGACTTCCCTGAGGAGAGATACTGTGCTGATTTTTATTTCCAGATACTCAATGAGTAGATACATAGAAGGGCTATGTATTGTATAGAAGGGCTTATGGAGTTTANCGGAGTTTACCACAGGGCTGTTTAGTTGCAGGGAGATAACTGCCCAGAGAAATAAATCTTTTTCTTGGCTACAAAATCTTTGGGACATTTTTGTTCTAGAGAGATGATGAATATCTCTTTTGGACCTATATATATATATGACGGGGCTTTGCCAAAAGTATAGGTCATTCACATGAGGCTCAGATCTAGCCCATGGCTTCTCATGCTGAGATTCTATGCAGTGAAGGATGAACTCAGCACAGCTGAGTTGTTCACACTCTGTGCATTCCACAGAAAGGTTTAGC
>NW_023197094.1:0-404 GCF_002007445.2 Ailuropoda melanoleuca
CCAGCGCTGAGTATTGAGGTACGAAGCGGGGAGCTGTGAAACCGCGCACAGATATCGGAAGATAAATGGAAAGGGGAGGGAGCCACTGCCTTCGGGCACCGGGAAGCAGTAGCCACCTGCACGGGGGAGCGGGGGACTCGCAGACCAGCACCCGCGAGAGAGCAGACTGAGACCGTGAGCCGGGGAACAGTGCCACCAGACTTCTCCCGGAACTCCGGTGTCCTCACTGGAACCAGACTGAGACCGGGAGCTCCGGGAGTGTGTGGGGGCGGCTGGCGGCATTAGAAACATAAAGGACAGAGACTCGCTGGCCCTGGAAGTGAGGGCTGGGACGCCGGGTGTGGGGTGCACATCCCAGGATGCTGCAGGGTTGAGCAGCACCAACAGAAATAGAGTTAAAGTGG
>NW_023197094.1:555-865 GCF_002007445.2 Ailuropoda melanoleuca
GGTTCACAGTGTGCCCATCCCCATCCCCCCTTGCAGGGGACACGGAGACTCTACCCAAACAGGGTTGCCTGAGTATTGGCGTGGCAGGCCCCTCCCCCATAAGGCAGGCTGAAAAATCAAGAAGCCCACATCCCTAAGATCCCTATAAAATAAGGGCACAAGGCCTGGGTCCGGTCAGGAATTTGGGCTCTGGACAACCCCGCAACCTCTCCTCATCAGAATGACGAGAAGGAAAAATCCCACCCCAGCAAAGAAAAGACAATGAGTCTGTGGCCTCTGCCACAGAACTAATGGATATGGATATAACCAA
>NW_023197095.1:0-921 GCF_002007445.2 Ailuropoda melanoleuca
CCCTTCGGACATATCAGAAGGGTTCTGGATGGTCCTGCCCTTCATTTGAGCCAACTTCTCATCGTAGTAAGATCGCTGGGTGGGGGCGGTATTGGTAGCCTCTTATCCCTGCCCCTTTTCTGGAACTCCTCATGAGAGGCCACATGAGTTCTCTGGTGCAATTTGCAGAAATGTGTCCCTTATCTCCTGAGCAAAGAGGTCACTGGGCCTTGAATCCTGACCCTGGAGCAAACCCTTCAACAAGCTGTGGCTTGTGATTCTTTCATTTTAATGAGATTCTGGTGCCAAGCTGGCAGCACTCGTGCTCCGGAGGGACTTGCCTTAATGAGCCAGAATACTTGCGGGGCGTCTGTGAAGTCCTCTCCATCAGAACCGGCCTCTCCCACGGTGTTACCTCTGCCTTCTAAGGGAACCTTCACTGGGAAGAATTGGATTATGGTTGTCTGGGGAAGATTCTGCCTTTCCTTACCTGAGCTTAATAACCTTGCCCACAGGACATGTGGAGTAAGAAAGAACGACGGGCACTGGAGGGAGAAGGGCTCTCCAGCCCAGCTCTGTTATAAAGGGTTTCCCTTTACCTCTAGGCCCTTGGGTTCTTCATCTGTAAGGTAAAGGTCTTAGACTGGACTGTCACTAAGACTCTTCCTGTTCTGATATGAGTCTGAGGGTAAGCATATCCACTGCAAATTACAGCCATGCGCCTGGCACAAATCCGTGAGCCACGAATATCCCCCCCAGACACAGGAGATATACCCATCCCCCCAAATTTAGCTATGGCTTCTGGNGCAGACACAGGAGATATACCCATCCCCCCAAATTTAGCTATGGCTTCTGGAAGCTATACAGCTCCGTGGCTCAAGTCATTCTTTGGACCATGGCATCAAGATGGGAGCATTGACTCTAGAAACTTGTGTGGCACCG
>NW_023197096.1:0-752 GCF_002007445.2 Ailuropoda melanoleuca
GGCTCGATCCCAGAACGCCGGGATCACGCCCTGAGCCGAAGGCAGAAGCTTAAGGACTGAGCCACCCAGGCGCCCCCCTTTCTTACCACTTCTGTACAAAAGAGCCTGCCTATGGCTTTTTATGCCTAAGCTAAACTAACTTCTTACCACTCTTCCTGTTAGCCAGTAGATGATTTTGTTTTTGCAGTCATCTAGCATTCAGGTATACTGATTTTATTGCACTAATTTCCAATTTCTTCCTTCCTTACTTGTGGTAGTTGTAGCTGTGCTTGTAGTGATCATTCCTGTCAGCAAGTATTCTTGAGTTTGTGGTATGTTTCTGAATCTCTAGTGGGCATCATGGAGTTTACATATTTATGCTTTTCAGTACCCTATAATCTCAGGAAAAACCCATTAAGTCATAACTTACTGCATTCATAGCATATAAAGGGGACTCAGAGAAGTATAATACTGCTTTAAGGGTGTGGGAAATGGGATTAGAAATATGGACTGGTGCCAGATTATTTAGCAGTTTTACTGCCAGGCTAGGATAGCTCTTGAATAAGGGAGTAACATGCTTCATTTTTCCTATCCAGCTATGTATTTAGCCTAAAAACTTGAATTTATTTCAAGAAGCNAAAAACTTGAATTTATTTCAAGAAGCTTGATGTGTTATTACCAGCACATCTTTTTGGCTTCAGTCTGTTTTCTGATTTTTTTTTTAGCCTTTTCTACTTTGAAGAACCTATGTCATAGGATTTTCTGATGATTAA
>NW_023197097.1:0-2131 GCF_002007445.2 Ailuropoda melanoleuca
GAAGTTCAGATCACACCCTGGGACTAGTAACTGGCATCTGAGTTGGGGGGAGGGTGAGCAGTCTGAGGGACTGAGCCCTTAACCTTGGGATCTGCTCTGACTCTGGGTGGTTAGTGTCAGAAATGAATTGTAGAAGGGTGCCTGGCTGGCTCAGTCGGTAGAGCATGCGACTCTTGATCTCAGGGTTGTGAGTTCAAGCCCCATGTTGGGTATAGAGCTTACTTTGAAAAATAAATAAATAAAGGTTATCACCTGTTTTAAAAAAAGAAAGAAAGAATTGAATTGCAGGCTACCCAGTTGGTGTCTGGAGAGTTAGAGAATTTGGTGTGGGGAAAATGCCCACACACGTGGTGTCAGAAGTGTTCTGTGAGTAGAGAAATAGTTTTCCTCGAGGGTATGTTCCAGCCAGTCTGTGGCTCCGCAAATATGAAAAACGCAAAAGGAAGAGTACAGATATGGAAGAGCAAATATAAATGCACCCTGAGTTCCCCCCTAAGGCTCATCAGCCCGAGGGACAAATGAGGTCATGAGCAATGATAATTCGTATTTCCCTGGCTCTGGACTTCACATGTAAAATCCAGGACCTCTGGACCCACCTTAACATTTCACATGGTCCCTTGTGAAAACAGCTCTTTTGCCCTCTCCCTACAGCCCTCCATGAGGGAAGATCAGAAACAAGTTCACAAGGCCAGGTAACGGGCAGACATTACAACAGCAGATATGGTTTACTGAACACTTACTCTGTGCAGGCCAGTATGCTGAGCCCCATGGCATGTGGAACCATACTGAACCCCTTAAACGATCATAGGCGGTTGGAAGGAATTGTCCTCATTTTTTAGAAGTACAAAGCCCCAAAATTTAAGTAACTGGCCCCAAATCATAGAGATAAGAAGTGGGACCAAGAATGTCTGCCCCCAGAGCCGGCAGTCTTTATGACTATGTTGTTCTCCTGGGGGACCGTGTGTTAACCACCGTCTCGACTGCCCCTTACAACTCTATCCCCAGCACAGAAATCAACTCATTCAAATAGACGCTTGATGGAATGGCCCATAAGACATGCTCAGATGCTTTGAATCCAATTGAGAGCCAAAATTAGGCTCAAAATGAGCCACTACATCCCCTTGACATAAATCAGGACATTCATAAACAATGGAGAAATTGCAAATGAGCTGAGAGCCCAATGGCTTGCCCCAAATCCAAAAGATGCCATTAAAAAAAAAATGTAATAGACCTAGAGCAGTCTACTGGGTAGAGAGGCCATTAATATAAAATAAATAATGGTAGTGAGGTGGGTGAGAACAAGGTCATAAATTCTCACTTGCTTATTAAGGGAGGTATCTTTTGGACTCACATTCATAACATATATGACTGCATATAGATGAATTATAAATGTATGCTTTCCTTAAATACCAAACACTGGCTGCTATTCCTCCATGATGCAGAAAAAAAATGAAGTCATAAAGGAATGAATTAAGATTCTGTTTACTTTCCTATTATCAAAGAGAATACTTCATAGCTAGAGGGAAACTAAACGATTATCTATTCCAACTCCCTACTAAAAGTACATGAGAAAACTTCTAGTTCAGGCCACACCAGGATTCCAGGTGATTTAAAATTCAAACACACTAGTGGCGCACAAACACATTTTAATTTACTTTGTACCAATAACAGCTCTAATCAAGGTATGAGTCTTCTGTTCAAAGCCAACAACTGATTAGCCTTAATGATGAATGGACATAGAATCCTAATTCATATTGATTCCAGCTTTGGGCCTCTGCTGCTATTTCAGTCCTGAACTTGCACAATTATTATCCATATTACAAAGCAGTATTGATTGTTTTCCATCTTCATCTGGAACACCAATTGGCCTATCTTTTGAGGACAGATTTTTGTTTTGTTTTGTTTTGTTTGTTTTTTGAAGGTCATTTGAAACCATTAGGATTATACATGCTGACTGTAGGTAAACCAAATAAATATGGCCTAAGATGATGACAGAAACCACAGATGAATTTATCCCAGACCAGAAGAGCCACTGCTTTGTGTCCCAGGAGGCCACAAGATTGGGGCAGCTCCTTGTCCAACATGGCGCCCAAGCCCCAGGGTAGCAGAGGCTAAGGGGACTGTCTGGGTG
>NW_023197098.1:0-669 GCF_002007445.2 Ailuropoda melanoleuca
TTTTGTTATTTCCTTCCTCCCCAACTGCAGCCACTTACCTGGTCACCTGGAAATCCCGGAAAACCAATAATTCCTCTCAGCCCAGGTGAGCCTGGGAGGCCTGGGGGTCCAGGAAGCCCTGGCTGCCCGGTTCTACCAGGCTCCCCTCTGTGGAATCCGGGTGCTCCGTGTCTTCCTGGCTCTCCTCTCCTCCCCTGTATCCCAGGATCGCCTTTAGCACCTGGTGGGGTTGGAAGTGTGAGAAACCTCTTTGAGAAGTCCTGGGTGAGGCAGTAGTTAGGCTGAGGGTTTGGGTCTTATATTTAGGAGATGAAGTCAAAGGTTTTGGGGAGTCCTTGTTCCTGCCCTAAGGCCTATCGTGATGGTTTTGGGCTTCAGTGACCTCACTGGGAAAGAAGCTCTCATGAATCGACTTGGAGGAATGAAGAGACTCCAAGGTAGGAATGAGGAAGAGNTTAGGAATGAGGAAGAGCTTACCAGCGCAGTTAAAAACATTTGCCCCTGAACGCCTAGTTAAGAAGAGAGCCGAGACAAGAGCCCGGGCCTCATGCAGACTAAACCTGAACTTGGGAGGAAAGAGAATGCAAATGTGGTGGTCAAAATCCTTGCCACATGCTGTTCCTGGGCTGCAGGAGCACAGGCACCGGGGTGCTTGTTAGAAGGGCAGAG
>NW_023197099.1:0-605 GCF_002007445.2 Ailuropoda melanoleuca
CCACTCCCCCTGCTTGTGGTCCCTCTCTCTCTGGCTGTCTGTCTCTCTGTCAAATAAATAAATAAAATCTTTAAAAAAATGGTGTTATTGAGAAGATAGCATATGAGGAGCTGGAGGTGGGGCAGAAGTGAGCCATGGAGGTATCTAAAGGAAGAGTGTTTCTGGGCAAAAGAAAAGCAAGTGCCAAGTGTTCCTGCTTGAAAGGACTTGANTGCCAAGTGTTCCTGCTTGAAAGGACTTGAAAAGTCCACATAAATGAAATGGTCTTCAGTTGGGCTTTTAGGTTAAGGAAAACAATAAATTTTGTGCACTGCCTTTATTTCGGTAGAGTTGTGTCCCTTCAATATTATGACCTCTAGCCTTACAGTAGACTGTATTTGCAGAGAGATGTATAGGAACAGTCTGAAAGCTCCAAAGAACTGTCCATTAGATGAGCATGACCTAGATGGATACTTCAGTGTGCAGCTTTATTTCTTCCAGCTATGGAAAGAAATCCATTTCTCTTAGAGGAACCCCAAATCTGTGGGATGAGAGCACGAGGTCGGAATATATCTTGAGAAAAGTGAATCAAACTTTGTTCAGACTGATTTTCAGGCCATGCCATC
>NW_023197100.1:0-1461 GCF_002007445.2 Ailuropoda melanoleuca
CAAAGTACAAAAAAGGCACGTTTTAATTAAAGGCTTTTGAAAGGGCAGCCCGTAGATGAGAAAGAAAGGTAATACAGTGAAGGGTAGGGGGAAAGGAAAAAAGAATTTGAAACGTGTTGTTCCTCTGTATTTCAAAGGGACTTTTTCTTCAAAAATGAGAACATTTTGTTTGTACATATATGTATGCAGGCTTCCAGCTCAATAGAGGTTAAAAAAAAANAATTTAAAAAACTGACTGAAGGGAAAGGGCAGCGAGAGGAAGATAATTTAGCATAAATAAATCCAAACAGACGATGGTGATTTTGTACATCTGGGTGGCTACAGTGGAAGCCTAATTATCTTTAAAAACTAGCCTCTATTAGCTTGGTAACTTTAATGCTGGAATAAAATTCAGGGACATGCAGAGAAGCAGGAAAAGTAGGCGCACTGTCCTGGATTTCTGGTGAGACAAATGAAATTAGATTTCGAATATAAGAACGAAATCTTTAAAACACGTTTGAAACTAGATGTTCTCTCCCAAATGCATTCCATGGTAAATTACAGGCACAAAACTGTGGTATCTTTTGGAATATATTTTCTGCAGGAAAAAAATCCTGTCACAGAATGAGGACGCCATCTTGAGTCAACACAACTTTAAGAAATTATCTGTTTTGAAGAACTTCATCTAAAGCACTTTACCCAGAAGAAATGAAAGGCAGGATATACCAGAAGTGTATCTTTAAAGTGAGATCTGTTAATTGATGGGTTTTAAGTGCAATGCCAAAGGTGCCCCATCACACATCAGCATCCCCCAGCTCCCTGAGAAACAGGTGCCCTCTCTGCCTCCAGCACCGTCTCCCAGCCACATGCACACGCGCACGCGCACGCACGCGCACACGCACGCACGCGCACACGCAGCGTGTGGGGACCCAGCGGAGCCCCTGGCGCAGCGGCTGCACGCGACCCCTGTGCCGTGAGGCGGGTCCGCTCTCCAGCGCAGGGAGCACGTGGCGTGTCCCGGATGCGAGATCCGCATGTCCAGCCTCCCGCTGAGGGGAGCTCGGCCCTTAGCACCAGCACCTGTGCCGCGTCCATGGGAAGCACGACAGCGCTGACTGCAGGGACGGCAGAGTTGCCCCCACGTCTGCACAGACCCGAGTGCTTCGGCTCCGGCTCGGGATCGTGCTGGGCCGATCACCCGCGCAGCACATCTGTCCTCCAGGNGTCCTCCAGGCGCCTGCACGCTGATGCAGTGCAACACACTGCGGCCACTTCCCCTCCCCCCTTGCATGACTGCGCCTCTCCTGCAGCGGGCCGCAGAGCGGGAGCAGACCTCGCAGGGGCAGCGAGCGGCGAGCCGACCTGGTGGAAGGCCGAGCCTGTGCCCACACGGAAGGCACGATTTCAGTGACGACAACACACGGCGCGGGTGGCACACCCAGGTCCACGCTCACGCCCACTGAGATCAGGTCAAAAGGCCAG
>NW_023197101.1:0-591 GCF_002007445.2 Ailuropoda melanoleuca
CTTCCATTCTGCCGGACCCTCCCTCCCCATCACCACCACCATAACCCTGATGCATTAATGCACAGGCTTCCAGATGTTTCTGAACTAGACACATGATGTCCAAGTTGTTCCTTGCCTTTTACTGTTTGTCCTTACAAGCGTCAGGCGTCCCAGTCTAACAAGGAGACCCAACAGAAGTGCATGGTCACAGGAGCACAGAACTTGAGGTCAAGAACCCATTACTCACAGATCCCGGGACACATTGCCCGTCAGCTGTTACCCCGAGGTAGGCCCCATCATCAGCGCTGACATCACCTCAACCATTCCACTCTCCATACCTTTCTGATGGCTTGATGAGTCCTATAGATTTCAGTTAATAACTAATACTGCTGAAGGCCTCAACCACCACGTGCCCCATTCCTTAGAGNTGCCCCATTCCTTAGAGACAAAGGAACTGCTTTAAGTCCACTAAAAAGACAGCGCCCTTCAAAATCAAGTTTTAATGCGTAATTTTTCTACCACCCTGCTTGAGACTTTCAACCACTGTTCCATCCCTGGAGGTCATATTCAGCAACAGTCCTGTCATCTGGGCCTGCAAGGCTTTGTTACTAC
>NW_023197102.1:0-621 GCF_002007445.2 Ailuropoda melanoleuca
CTCTACGCAAGCTACAGGGAGCAAGGAGACTAAGCCAAAGAAGGAGACAGCCTCAGGAGGGCTTGACCATGGAGAGGAGAGTGACGCTTCTGGTGGAAATAGACTAATGGGCCATAGAAAACTCATCAAATTATAAAAAGGAACTTTTGATTCCATGGAAAACGGAAACTTGTCTAGAAATGGAAGCATAGATTTGTGCATGGCTCAACTGTGAATAATGAGAAGTTGTCAATCACCAAATAGGACTCAATACCCATCTCAGTTTGGGGAGGGTGGGAGGCACGAGGATATTAGCAACCTAAACTCCCAGCTTCCAAGTAATCAACGAGTAACTGCAGGAGCATGTCATCTAATGACACAGCAGTAAACACTAGAAGAAACTACTGAACTGGTTGAAACTGGACTCTGGAGGGGAAAATGGGAATGGAGATTAGGTGGAAGAAGGCACCACTAGTTTTCTTATAGCCACTGTAGTACTGTTCAACNAACTGTTCAACTTTATAAAGCATATACATTTATACTGAACTGGATTTATTCCTGGCTTGCGAGCGTGGTTCAATATTTGCAGATCAATCAATGTGATACACCACATTAATAAAAGAAAGGATAGGAAAGATATCA
>NW_023197103.1:0-512 GCF_002007445.2 Ailuropoda melanoleuca
CCCCCCCCCTTGCCCCAGCAACAAGGCACTAACGCACCGCTTGCACTTAGGTTAATGAGAAACTGCCACAACCGCAAACTCTTGTTCTCCAGTGAACTTTTGTTCAAAGCAAGCCTCCCTCCCCAATTTCCTCCTAAAACCTAAACAGAAGCTGAGCTTCCAATAAATAAAATAAAATAGCCGACTCGCCTCTTCGACTTGGCTGCGGCTCCCCAGAGCTTGCATGTCCCTAAGTGCGATTCTTCTGCCGTCCCCGAACAGACTCATTTTGCTAGTAAAATAACTGGTTATTTTAAGGTTGCCACTGTTGTGTGAAACTGTGTATGCCCAGCCAGAGACCACCACGGCCTAGCTGTGAGTGGCGGGCCAGCTTCGGCCGCTGCTCTTCTCTCTCAAAACCGAAGACACCATCACGGGGTCTTGGCGATCTTTTCCCTGGATCTCGACACGATTTGCTATTTGGTCATTCTAGGCATATTCTTGCCTGCCTGCCTGCCTGCCTGCCTGCCTGC
>NW_023197104.1:0-1301 GCF_002007445.2 Ailuropoda melanoleuca
CTTGATTGACCACTGGGCCAGGAGGCTCCTTGCGGGGCTCTCAGGTTTCCTGCTGCCCTTGCCAAGGCTTCGAGTGGCCATGATGAATTTCCCATGCACCAGCTGCAGCTCACCCTGTCTAGCTCACCCTGTCTAGCTGGCAGCAGGAGAGGGTAGTCAAGCCTCTTGTCTTTTCTCCCTCCTCCAGAGCCGTGTTAGTGATTTTTAGATGGATTACTTTCTTGGTAACAATCCCTGTGAGGAGGCCTGTGGAGACCGTGTTTTGATCCTGGCACTGCAGGGCAAAGCTTCCTGCAGACGAAGAGACACTGGAAGCTTGATGGAGGCTGTGACTGAGTCCTGCAGAGCTTGGCATGATGAAGTAGGCTTTGGAGCCCTAGTAGGTCCAGCTTGCGAGAGACCAGGGTGCCTCGCTCCCCAGGTGTCACGAGGGTCCTGAAAACCTTCTCAGCCTGCTCAGCTCTCTGAAAGCCCTGTCAGACCAATTTCAGATGCCTGATTTCAACAGCGTATCACGTTCTTGCTCTTCACAACTGCATTACAAAACCAGAACAAGGTAGACTGGGTTCGAGCACCTGCTTTGTCAGTTTGGACGAGCTCCTTCAATAATTCCTCTCAACCACAGTTTTTCTGTCTTTAAAATGGGGATACTAATTCTATTTAGGAGGATGGAAATGTATAAGTCACACCAGTTGCTTGTCCAGTGTCTGTTATATAACGACCCTTCAAAAAATAGTAGTTTCTCTCATAAAATGAAATTTAAACTGTTCTTCCTTACCCACTGTGGAATGCTTGCCACACATTGGCCAGTTTTATTCAGCATGAACCCCAGGAAAGGTGTTTACAATTGTGATCTGTAAAATCCGTACTTTCTGGGTTGAACTATGGCTCCGCACCTTTCCACGTCTGATCTTTGGCATTTCAGTGTATTGTCTCTAGAATCATACTGACTTGGTTCCCACTCCATCTTTACACCCTTATTAGCTGTGCAACCTGAAGCACTGGCTTAACTTGTCTGTGCATCAGCTTTCTCATCTGTAGGTGGATCTTAACACTGGCTATCCTCTATCTCATNCCTCATTGGTTCACTGAGATTGTTAAATGGATTACTTCTTACCCAGGGCTTCAAACAGCGCCTACTCAGCAAAAGTCGGCAAAGACTGGTTTCTTCATAGAGTTACTTCTGATACGTACAGAGCTATTGTGAATGTTAAATGAAATCATAAATTTTGCAGAATCAAGATGAAATTGCCAAAATGTGGCCGTCTTCTAATAGATATGTACTAATATATTTAATAACA
>NW_023197105.1:0-838 GCF_002007445.2 Ailuropoda melanoleuca
CTTCTCTGCTAAGTTTTTGTGATATCCCCTGATTCTCCTTGCAGAATTGAGCTCTTCTGCTTGGTCTCCGCATGCATCCTGAGAAGACCTCCAATAAAGCACTGTAAAAGTTCTTGCATTTATTTATTTCCACGCGTTTCTACTTCTGCCAGACTGTAAGGTCTTGTGCCAAGGCTGATTCCTTTATTTACATCCAGGATCAAGCACAGTGTCTGGCACTTAGTGGATGCCCAGTAAATAATAATAAAAGCTAATATTTATTGAACACTTACCATTTTCTGGGACTTTGGGTAGACTTTAGTTAGTTAGTTTTTCTTAGTTGAATAATAACAGTTTAATCAATCAGAGGGTTGAGGGTAGGAGGTGTGAAGAAGAGATATGGGTGGTGGAGATGTATATGAAACTAATGCAAAATAAACATACATTGTGATTTTTCAAAGCCACCTTCTGTTATGTGAGTTAGCCATGCAGTGTCTTCTTAAGTCCTCTAGAGAAAACATATCCTTGCCAATCTTGTTCACTTTGTTCACATTCTCCCATACACTCTCCAAACATTTTGAAAACAAATCCATTGAGCGATAATTGAAATGCAGTAACTGGCACATATTTAACCGCCTATAATTTGATAAGTTTTGACATAGGCATACACCTGTGAAATCATCACCACCATCAAGTTAATGAACTTGTTTCCTGTGCCCCCAACCAACTACTGATTTGCTTTCTGTCACTTTAGATCAGTTCACACTTTCCATAATTTTATGTAAGTAGAATCATACAGTATGATCTCAGACTTCCAGCTTCCAGAACTCTGAGACAATTAAATTTCTGTTGTATGGTG
>NW_023197106.1:0-1191 GCF_002007445.2 Ailuropoda melanoleuca
CATAGCGGAGGAGCCTGATGTGGGGCTCGATCCCACAACGCCGGGATCACGCCCTGAGCCGAAGGCAGACAAGCTTAACGACTGCACTACCCAAACGCCCCTGAACATACTTTTCTTGCACTTATTTTTTTTTTAAAGATTTTATTTATTTATTCATTCGACAGAGATGGAGACAGCCAGCGAGAGAGGGAACACAAGCAGGGGGANGAACACAAGCAGGGGGACTGGGAGAGGAAGAAGCAGGCTCATAGCGGAGGAGCCTGATGTGGGGCTCGATCCCAGAACGCCGGGATCATGCCCTGAGCCGAAGGCAGACGCTTAACCGCTGTGCCACCCCGGAGCCCCAGGATTTTATTTTTAAGTAATCTCTACACTCGACATGGGGCTCAAACTTATAACCCTGAGATCAAGAGTCACTTGCTCTATACATTGAGCCAGTCAGGTGCCTCCTTTTACGTATTTTGTTAACCAAGAGATCACTATATAAATCTAACCCTAAAGCAACCTATTTATGTCCTGTCCCCTGTACCTCTTTCCTCCTCCATAACAGAATGGAGACTGACAGATGCATAGTGAAGATCAAGTAGATTAATGCACAACAGTAGTTGGAATCAAGCCACGGTTGCATGAACCTAACTGAACACGACCCTCTATTCCAGCCTCTCCCGACGGGGCATCCCTGGGACCAGTTTTCACCTCATCTGACATGCCGTGCAACGTGCTCCAGAAACTCGCCTCATCCCCGCTCCGGAAACAATGGCTGGAAACAGGTGTCCCTGAGACAAGCTCCTACAGGCGGACTGTGTGATCCCCCTCTCTCTCAGCAGTTCCTGACCCAGCGCATCTCCCCTGTCTGCTAAAATGCCACATGCATCCTCTCCTAAATTATCTGCAACCCCGACTTCTCCCAACCTTTTCCCAGAGTGCTTGCGGCTTTCCCCCCCGAGAGTGCCTCCAACCTGAGAGGTAACTACTCTCAGATCTTGCGGGAGAACATCCCCATGTGTGGCGGTAGCTGAACACGTTTCACCCTGACTTTTAAAGAAAAACATAAGCAGCACAAACATGAATTAATGGTACATATTAACCGGGAGTTACGTGGTATTATCGCAAAGGGTGTGGAAAGAAGTTGGTTTGAAGCCATCACATTGCCTTTTGATCTTTTTCTAAGGCTAAAATCTGATCAACAAA
>NW_023197107.1:0-642 GCF_002007445.2 Ailuropoda melanoleuca
CTTTAATTTTATAAGGCTAGCATAATTTTGATATTAAAATCTGACAAAGATTTGCAAGAAAAAAATTATCAGGAACACACGTACACAAAAACCCTCAACAAAATCTTCAGATCAGATCCTAAAAAGATGAAAATATAGGGGCGCCTGGGTGGCATAGCGGTTAAGCGTCTGCCTTCGACTCAGGGCGTGATCCCGGCGTTATGGGATCGAGCCCCACATCAGGCTCGTCTGNACATATCCTAATTTGCTTTAATTTTATAAGGCTAGCATAATTTTGATATTAAAATCTGACAAAGATTTGCAAGAAAAAAATTATCATGAACACACGTACACAAAAACCCTCAACAAAATCTTCAGATCAGATCCTAAAAAGATGAAAATATAATACTTCTTGATCAAGTGAGGTTTATCTTAGGGTAGAATGTTTGTTCAAAATTAGGAAGTTATCAATGTAGTTTTCAAGAAGAAAAACTGTAAGACAGATTCAGTAAGTAGATACACTAAAAGCCTTTGACAAAATTCAACATACGTATTCAAGTTAAAAATTCCCCAAAAATTGAACTGAGAAGGTGGCAGTCAGAGCAAAAAGGTGATTCCCCATAATCCCTATGTCCTGGTAATGTGAAACTCCCTTCTCTTGAG
>NW_023197108.1:0-1420 GCF_002007445.2 Ailuropoda melanoleuca
ATTACAAATCTCACCATGTAGAACAAATTGGATTTCTTTTCATTAATAGCAAGGAAGCAGAAAACAGGCCCTATCCCAAGGGAGCCGAATGAACACAGTTATTCAACATTTCCTCTCGCATTCTTTTTTTTCATCTATAAACACATCTTTATTCAATTATGTAGCTCAAAAATATGGCGCCCGTATGTCAGCACAGCTAACAAGTGGTCTCCAATGTCACGGGCCTTCTGATAGCTCACCCAGCCTTGCAATAACAGAGTCCTGGCTCTGGTTCTGGGATTGTTTAGTTTTGTTTTGTTTTCCCCAGAAAACAACAACAAAAACTGGCAAGACTCATCCAAGCCTCAAATGATCACAACATTCCAAATATTAAGATGTTGGGCCTAATGACTTTTTAATAAAAAAATGTTAATGGTGTTCTGTAACAGCATACAAGCCCTGTCATTGATGGTAAAGGCCAATCCACATACAGAATAGTTTTCTACAGGCCTTCTTAAAAATACACGTGCTTTAAGAATAGGCCTAAAGCTTTTGCAGAAATCCGAGCACCTGAATTCCAAAGACTCTTCTGCAAAACAATTACCATTAAGAGCTGGAGGAAATTCCACCTCTGTGCTGGGTTTACTGTTTTACATTTCCCATTTGCCCTGCTGGGTGAGGGGTGGGAGTGGGAGGTGCTGCCTGACGGACTCAGCTGCTTCCAGGAAAGGCACTCGGGCCCCCTGCTTACACAGCAGAAGCCCAAAGCCTAGCAGATTAGTCGATTATACATCCTTGAGCTTCCTGTTTCCAAAACACAGAGTCTCAAAGTGCAGTCCAGGGACCTCGGGTGTTCTTGTCCTTTCGGAGGATAGCCCATGAGCTCAAACCTATTTTCATAATTTCCTGAAGACATTTTTATCTTTTTCCACTTTTATTAGCTCAAGAATGTACAGCGAGTTTTCCAAACTACACAGAGCTACACCAGCTATAACACTGCACAGGTCAAGTGAAAAAGGCGCAGTGAGAATCTGCCATCTTAAGTTCGCTATTAAAGAGATTTGCTATGATGTAAAGCAATGCCACTCTTCTTGTTGGATACACTTGGTTTTGGATAATATAGTCATTTTTTCAGAAGAATGTTATGGTGACATGTAATAGGTTGCTTATTATTGAATTAATAAGTGTTTCTAAAACATGTTGGTTTAATTTTAATAAGTATCAGTAGATATAATCTACACAAAGGAGCTCTTTGTGGTCCTCAATAATTTTTAGGAACGTAAAGANCACTCTTCTTGTTGGATACACTTGGTTTTGGATAATATAGTCATTTTTTCAGAAGAATGTTATGGTGACATGTAATAGGTTGCTTATTATTGAATTAATAAGTGTTTCTAAAACATGTTGGTTTAATTTTAATAAGTATCAGTAGATATAATCT
>NW_023197109.1:0-1078 GCF_002007445.2 Ailuropoda melanoleuca
CCAGTTCGCGCACGCGCATGAGCGCATTTCTGCTTCCGGTTTCTGAGCCGCGCACAGCGTAAGGGGCGGGGCCTCGGGACCTCGGCCATAAGGATTAGGGTGGGCGGTGAGACGGGAGACGGCTGTTCCATCCGCGAGACGGCTGTTCCATCCGCGAGTGGAAGAGGAATGCTAGTTTCGTCCTGCAGAGAGACGCGGTTGGGCCCTGGGGCCGGGTCAGCGCAGGACTTGGGGTTGGACGGGGCTCAGGTCGGTGGCGGGGTTTGGTTGCTTAGGCCTATGGGGCGGAGCTGGGGCGAGACAGCGCCTAGGGGCGTGGCTTAGTTGGGTATTCCGAAGGGCAGGGTTTAGGGTGGGACAAGTGGGAGGGGCGGGACTTGGTTGAAAATTCTTGGGGAGCTAAGGTCCAGGGGATGGCTGAGGTGAATGGGGCTACCGTCGGGGATAGGGTTAGGGCCTCCCATCCAGGCTCCGGAGCTAGAAAACTGGACGCTCATCACTTGCGTTTATACCCTTCTCCACGTGTTGTACACAGGGCACAATACTTAGAACTTTGAGCCTGTACCGATTCCTGAGATCTTCCATTCGTTCCGTCCTTTCACTGGGTCTTTAGTTTTCCGTTTCATTGTTTTATTGATTACGCTCTTGTAGAGAAAAGCAGTTAATATTTATGTAGGTCCAGGGGCACCTGGGTGGCACAGCGGTTAAGCGTCTGCCTTCGGCTCAGGGCGTGATCCCGGCGGTATGGGATCGNCACAATACTTAGAACTTTGAGCCTGTACCGATTCCTGAGATCTCCCATTCGTTCCGTCCTTTCACTGGGTCTTTAGTTTTCCGTTTCATTGTTTTATTGATTACTGCTCTTGTAGAGACAAGCAGTTAATATTTATGTAGGTCCATTTACCTGGAAACCTTGCCCTCCTCTAATAGTTGTCTTATTTTGACTTTCCGTGTAAATAACATTGTCTGTTCATACTTTTTTCTTGTTCTAATACTAACTCATTTTCTTTTCTTGTTTGTGCAGGGCCTCAAATTGTTACAAAGTCGGAAAGAAAACAAGCATTCTTGTCTTTGCCAG
>NW_023197110.1:0-826 GCF_002007445.2 Ailuropoda melanoleuca
TTTAGATGGGGTCATGTCAAGTCATAGTGCTTGGAGCTTGGTTTGTGATGTCTGTGACCGAAGGGAGAGGCCGAGGATATGCACAGGTGCTTGACTTTGTCGAGCCTCCAAGGCCACCGTCACCAGCCGTCTTGTGCATTAGGACAGTGCGTGTCTGTGCAGTCTGTTGCCATGTGTGGAAGGAGAATGTGCCAGGCTTTCTGCAGAGCACGGAACCTCACCTCCTCCTCTCAGTACCTATCTTTGTGCCCCTTGTACGGGTGAGCCAGAATCACACCCAGGCTTCCTGGCTGTCTTTAACCCCCACGTTGTGTGGCTTCTCTGTTTTTTTAATGTGCTGGTTTGGAAAGCTCCCCCCGCCCCCAACCAGAACATTCCTCTCACACAAGGTTTCTCAACCGTGGCCATTTGGACATTTTGAGTCAGATGATTCTTTGCTGTGGGACAGTTCTGCGTACATGTTTAGCGGTATTCCTGACCTCTACTCACTAGATGTCAGGAGCACTTTACCCAATTTTGACACCCAGAAATGTCTCTGGATATTGCCAGGTGACCCCCGGAGGACAAAATGGCCAGTTGCTGAGAACCTCGACTCTAAAAGATGTGTTATCGCCGGCCACCTGGGTAGCTTGTGCAGGTTGTGTAATTTTTCTGATACTCAGTTTTCTCTTNACTCAGTTTTCTCTTCTGTAAAATGGGTGCAGGGGGGAGGGGAGGGGGACACAATATTATTTACTCAGAGGTTATTTTGAGGGTTAAATGAACCGATATTTGTAAAGCACCTAACATAGTGTTTGGTACACAATGAGCGCTTTCATAATGTGAA
>NW_023197111.1:0-1872 GCF_002007445.2 Ailuropoda melanoleuca
TGAGGTGGGCGAAACCTGTGTCTACACTTTCATTTGGATATATACATCTTCTTTTCTATTCTTATCTATCTGTTAATAAGAGTCCTCCTTTCACGCTATAATTTGGATTTGATCCTGTGTGGTATTAAGAACTACTATTTTCTATTGTTCCTGAACTTTCTTGCATCCTGAGTATTGATATTTACTTTCATTGATGTTATTTTGTCAGTAATGCAAAAATGATTTCACTTTGAACTATTTTAATTTGTCAGATGTTTTAGGCTTTTTTCAGCCCACTTTGTCAGATTCCAAAATTCTTCCTTAGATACCAGGTCATGAACTTTTGCTAACTTCTATATTCCTTGGTAATCAAAATAATTCACATAGGGAACATTGCGTTTATATTTTCATGGCCTGGCAATTTGACACCTCTACAATTCACGGTCACCAAACTCAACTGATACCCTCAAAACTGCCTGGCTTTTCGCCCATCTTCCTCTGGTTGGCTTGCTCTCCAGCTCTCCAAAATAGTTATTTCAACCATTAGAAGCTCTATTCCAAACTCCAGCCCTCCCTGAATCTCAGCAGTGGACTGCTCATGCTACTTTACCTGAAACAGAAGTTATTAGAGAGGAAATCCATCCACGTTCCTGCATCCATAAATAAATATAATATTTGGTATCCCTTTTCTACCCCAGCTCTCCCTCTTCTATTGGTAAATAATGGAAGCCAATACCTCCTCTAGGAACTACTCCATTTATGCTTTTTAAATAAAGTTGTTGCTTATCTTTCCCCCACGTTTTCAGCTCTTCTCTCTCTACCTGATCTGCCCACCAGTACTGAAATGTGATTCAGTCTCTCCTGTTTTCAAAAAGAAAATGAAATGAAATAACTCTGCCTGGATGTTGTGAGATCCCAATATCCCCATCTAGTCATGGCCAGACCCTGGAGGAGAGAGCTGTGTGCACCAGCTCCCCTCCTCACTCCCCTCACTCTTCAATGCCATCCCTGCGGCTCTACTCCATTACTCAGTGGAGTCTGACCTTTCCTTGGGACCCAGAACAGCAGGTTCAGTAAAGCCAGGAACAACTTTCACGCACTGCCGACTCAGCTTTTCAGTAGCATCAACATGGCTGACACTCCCTCCTCCTTGGGCACTCTCCTCTCTGGGTGTTTCTGACCCCCTTCTCTCTCCTCTTGCTATAATCGGTCTCCCTCATCCTCCACTACCAGGTTGTCTTCTGCCTGTTCTATAAGCACGGGTTTCTCCAGATTTAGTACTAGGCTACCTTTTCTTCTTACTTTACTCTCTTCCAAGGCAATCTCATATACCTGCAACCTTGATTACTGATGCCCAGAATGTTCCCTACATTATTCTTCTGCTGAGGTTCTTATTCTAAGTGCCAGGTCTGTATCTTCAAGACATGGATGGCATTCTCCACGAATGTTTTAGAAGCATCTCCATCTGGGTGACCCAAAAATTGAACTCATGATCTTTCCCCACATGCTTAAGACACTGCAAAGATTTCCCTCTATTCACCATCCATCAAATTGTCTTAATTAGTTAAAAATAATTTGCCTCAGATCCATTCATATATAGTAATTATTGCTTTCTAGCGAAAGTCCCAAGAGATAGCTATTAAAGTGAAAATGGAATTCTTTTTCTGCTAGAACAAAAATCTCTCCTTCAAATTGGCTATCCTTATGTTTTAGTGGAGCACTAGAAGATAGGAATTTCATTTTAGTTTAATCCAACGTGATTTGTGTTATTTACAAAATGACATGTGACATCGAGCTAATATCAATCCTAAAAGACTATGCCCTCATCTTTGGAATTAATCAATAAGGTAAACCTGATTTTTGGAATCGATTTCTTCCATTAGCCACCTAATA
>NW_023197112.1:0-199 GCF_002007445.2 Ailuropoda melanoleuca
CCTTGTGGTTGAGTTCCAATTTCAGAGCATTGTGGTCTGAGAATATGCATGGGATAATTTCAATCTTTTGGCATCGGTTGAGACCTGTTTTTTGTCCCAGGACATGATCTATTCTTGAGAATGTTCCATGGGCATTAGAATAGAATGAGTATTCTTTGGTTCTGGGGTGTAGTGTTCTATATATATCTATGAGGTCCAA
>NW_023197112.1:456-545 GCF_002007445.2 Ailuropoda melanoleuca
TCTGTGTCTCTCTCTATGGCTTCTAGTTTAAAATCCAATCTATCTGATATGAGAATTGCTACTCCAGCTTTCTTTTGAGGTCCATTTGC
>NW_023197113.1:0-682 GCF_002007445.2 Ailuropoda melanoleuca
GGGGATGACCTTAGAGCCAGCTATTAGAGAACACATGGGAAAGGTCTAGTAAACAAAGAAATGAGGAAACTATTTACTGAATCCAAATTTCTCTGCTGCTTCCAACAGACAGCTGTTTGGAGCTTTGTAGCACCGGTCTTCATAAAGTCCATGACTCTCCTAAGGTTTCTAACTCCTATGAATCTCAGCTAACATTGCCATATTTATGACCAAATTTATTTTGTTATGGATTACTTGAGATTTTTAGTAGTCCACTATATTGGCTTGCTAGAGTTGTCATAATAAAATACCACAAACTGGGTCACTTAAAACAACAAAAAATGTACTCTCTCATGGTTCTGGAGATCAGGAATCTGAAATCAAAGTTTCAACAGGGCCATATCGTTTCTAAAGATTCTAAGGAAGACTCTTTTCCTTGTCTCTTCTTAGTTTCCGGCGACTGCTGGCAAACCGTGGTGTGTCTTNTGGCAAACCGTGGTGTGTCTTGGCTTGTAGATGCATCATTCCAGTTTCTGCCACCGTCTTTACACAGCCATCTTCCCTCTGCATGTAATTCTGTTCCCCACATGACCTTCTTCTAAGGACACCAGTCACTAGATTTAGGACCCACTCTAATCCATTATGACTTCATTTCAACCACTACAGCTGCAAAGACCCTATTTCCAAATAAGGTCACATTTTG
>NW_023197114.1:0-4296 GCF_002007445.2 Ailuropoda melanoleuca
GGAAGGAGGGAGGCCTGAGCGGTGGCAAGGAGCCATGCACCCAGAGTATTCGTGCCCCTAAATCCCCATCATCATGCAGGCAGGGACATTTTCCCCCACAGGCAACTGGCATTACCTCTGTCTCAGGTACAGTGGAGAGGTTGCCTCAACACAAGGTCCTCCTTCCAGCCCTGGCCAAGCCTCTGGCCAGTCCTCTGGTAGGGGGCAAGGGCCTTAATGGGACTGGGCCTCGATTTTCTCATCCTTGCAATGGGAATCACAGGAAGTCCAGCTGACAGAACTGCTGTGCAGTGAACCCAGGCACTGCCTGTCCAGGGCGTGGCGCTGTTGCCGGCCGGACAAGTGCAGAAACGAGGGGCAGGCAGAGATGGTCTTTGGAGCCAGGTGGGCCTGGCCAGGGCAGACCNCTTTGGAGCCAGGTGGGCCTGGCCAGGGCAGACCTCCATGAAGGGGCACTTCTGGGTGAGCAAGGAAGTGGTTAGGCGGGCCCTCTTTTGTGACTCTGAATCCTGGGAAGGCTGCAGTAATCCACTCCTCCTGTGAAATTCTTGCATCCCTCAGAGAGCGGTGATTTGCTTTGCAGAAGCTCTAATGACAGGAGGGTCCCCGAGTAAAACCACCAGCCTGGGCCCGCCTGGACATTCCCCACTCCCCTTCACCCAGAAAGCCCTCTGTTCCTGGGGGCAAGCTGTGAGGACAGCGCTGGCTGCCTGAGGGCCCCTCCCTGGGCAGGACAGATTCTGTGGTCACTAAGTGCCTCTTGCTCCTGGCAGCCCACTCCCTGTGGCCAGAGCCGGGAGCAGGACAAAGGCGAGGGGCTCAGGCCCTCGTGGCTCTTCTGTGTTTCAGGCTGAGGACCTTTACTTCCTAAGCTGAGCCTGAAAGCCACCAATGACATCGGGTGACAGTGACTTCAGTGCGGAGATGGATGAGGTGACCATGCTGCAGGACGGTGAACCAGCTGGGACCCAGGGAGGTGTGCAGACACGGGCATCTTCCATAGCTGCCACCTTTGGACCCGCAGACATGGGCACCCACAGAGATGCCCCGCTTCATCCCAAGCCAGAAAGGGGTCACCCCGGGGAAGGAGGGCAGTGGCTGCTGAGCAGTGGGGTTCCGTGAGCAGCAGACAGCTTGTAGCACTCCGAAGCCTCTCGCTGTGAATCTGCTTCAAGGGCTCACAAGTGGAACAGAGGTTCCTTTGACTGGCTTCCAAACCCCTACGATTCATTAGCACCCTAGAACTTGAATAATTGATAAGGTCAAAGGGTAACTGGGTGTTTTTTTTTTTAATATAAGAATAGTTTTTTATTATATTATGTTAGTCACCATACAGTACATCCCTAGTTTTTGATGTAAAGTTCCATGATTCATTAGTTGCGTATAACACCTAGTGCTCCATGCAATACGTGTCCTCCTTACTACCCATCACCAGCCTATCCCATTCCCCCACCCCCCTCCCCTCTGAAGCCCTCAGTTTGTACCAGGCTTTTTTTGTTTGTTTGTTTTTTTGCTTGTTTTTTTTTAAGATTTTATTTATTTACTTGACAGAGAGACAGCCAGCTAGAGAGAGAACACAAGCAGAGGGAGTGAGAGAGGAAGAAGCAGGCTCCCAGAGGAGGAGCCTGATGTGGGGCTCCATTCCATAACTCCAGGATCACGCCCTGAGCCCAAGGCAGACGCTTAACGACTGCACTACCCAGGCGCCCCTGTACCAGGTTTTGAGAGGTTTCCCCATTTTTCTCATTCACGAACTACTCCTCAGTTTTGCCATTTGACAGAAGCACAGGGAAGTGATTGAGTTGAGATCCCCTGAAAGCTCCAGGTGGTTCTTACCCATTGTCTCCCACCTCAGGAGCAGACCTCAAGATCCCTTGTGCTTTTGGGTGCCAATCCTGCCAGGCCCAGTGGCAGGCCGACTTTTAGGAGAGGAGGGTCGCTCTTGCTTCAAGATGCTGGGGCTCAGATCCCAGGCTGCAAACCTGAGCCCTCAGCTCACCCAGTAGCGCTGGGTACTCATTCCCCATGTTTCCGTCTTCCTCTTTTATAACCTGGGAGCATGGGTCCTAACGTGAGTCCTTGGGTGAGCTGGGGACCAGCAGAGAGGTTCAGGGGACCCTTCCAACTTCTTGGCCTCACACGGAGATTCCTCTTGTGCACACGCAAGGTGCCAGTTGCCAAGTCAGGACCCTACAGAAACTGTGGTTGTCTCTGTGGCTCATATTTTAATCTTACATTTAACACAACTGGGGTTCTGTTTGGGAGTAGCACTGATTTTTAGGAGATGGAAGCAAACACAGCAAGCTGATTTTGTTGGCAAGTCTTTGAGGAAATTGCAAGCCAGTGAGCAGGACACCACAGACTCCCTTTGCCCTTACAGGGCTCAGGCTCCAGCATACCTGGCTTGTTTTGGAAAAAACAAAAACATTCAAGGGCCTCTCCAGGTTCCTAAAGGCCTGTCTCAATCCTTTGATATTTAAATCCTTTCTTTTGATGCACCTATACCTTCCTCCTTTGAGATTTGCAGTTTCTCTTCACAGTTAGCTGCCTTGTGTTTGCATGGTACTGCCCCCAGAACCACAGAGCCACTGAGCTGCACCGACTCTGGGGCTTGGAGGGCCCTGGGCTGGGGTGGGGTGGCGCGGGGGCTTTCCATGTGTGGGTGGTTTGCTGATAAACATTTTCTTGTTATGGTGGTTGGGATACTGAGAGGCCATCCATCCAGTGTGATCCAGAAAGCTGGGTAAGGGTCTACCATGGACTTCAGACAGACCAACAGGAGGCCAGAGGACATGCAGTAGAGGGCTCCCCAGAAGGCAGGGTGGGGGCTGCAGGTGTGGCTGATACCACTGTGTCCCCAGTGCTGGGTGCCCTGGCAGGTGCAAAGGAGACTCACAGAGCAGGTGACCAAGAGGCCAAGTCTCAGATAGTCAACTGGGTATGGGGTGGGGAGAACAGCCTCAGTCATTCCACTCAGTGACTCTTGCCAAACATTTGATACACTGTCTCAGGATCTTACAGTGGGCAGCCATCCAAGGGCCAACTCAGTATGCCTTTTGGGTTCAGTGGGAGCAGAGGTAGGGAAGGGGAGTCTGAGGAGGCCTGTGGGACAAGATGGATCATGCAGGACTGTAGCTTCCAGTGTATAGGGCATGGCCACGGCAGAGCCAAACTGACCTTGTCCCTCCAGAGAACAGAGCTGAGCCCCACCATTGCCCAGAACATGCAGCTGTCCCTCCATCCCCAGAAGTCAGCCTCCCTCCCTTAGAGTCTGAAACCAAGAGCACTCTGGCCTGGGTTGACCCTCTATCCCATTCAGAGCCTCTTTGAATTAAGTCCCTCCAATAAATGATGCCTCTCCTCCAGGGATGCCTGCATGCCCCTGAGAAGATGTGGGAGAGCAGGAAGGCTCCCCAGGCAGGGTTCCCAGGGAAGATAGCCAAGCCTCTTTGTGTGTCTCCATGGGGGTCTGCTGGGGGGTGGGGGGGATAAAGGCATGATGTTATCTTGTCATCTGCATCAGAATCTGGTCCCTTCTATCCTGGCAGAAACAGGCTCCACAGGCAGAGAAGGGCATCAACAGGGAAGGGAGGCCAAGGCCAGGATGTTGGTTTGCTGGCTTGCTTCCCAGCAACCCCCCAAGCCAGTCTCTGGTCCTGCCTCCTCACCAGAACCAGGAGGGAACTGGCATTCCTGAGGAGCGGTAATGCATCCTCCTGCGTAAAGGACCAGATGTACACCTCTACCTCCCTGCTCTGTGGCTGTCGAAGACCCCTCCCTAGAGGCAGCAGCTACTTGAACACTTATGAGCACTTATTTTTTTATAATAATATTTTTTTATTATGTTAGTCACCATAGAGTACATCCCTGGTTTTTGATGTAAAGTTCCATGATTCATTAGTTGTGTATAANACACCCAGTGCACCATGCAATACGTGCCCTCCTTACTACCCATCACCAGTCTATCCCATTCCCCCACCCCCTCCCCTCTGAAGTCTTCAGTTTGTTTCTCATAGTCCATAGTCTCTCATGTTTCATTCCCCCTTCTCCCCCCTTTCTTTAATTGGTTCCCTTTCTTCTCCTACCGATCTTCCTAGTTCTTATGTTCCATAGATGAGGGGAACCATATGATAATTGTCTTTCTCTGCTTGACTTATTTCACTTAGCATTATCTCCTCCAGTGCCGTCCATGTTGCAGCAAATGTTGAGAACTCATTCTTTCTGATAGCTGAGTAATATTCCATTGTATATATGGACCACAACTTCTTAATCCAGTCATCTGTTGAAGGGCATCTC
>NW_023197114.1:6843-7615 GCF_002007445.2 Ailuropoda melanoleuca
ATGGGGCCTCAGGTGGTTGAGGCAGGAACCCAAGGAGAAAACCATGTGGTTGTCACCAGAATTAGATAAAATAGTTCCTAGGAAGCCAGAAACAGATAGGAAACAATTTAACTTTATAAAGGATAGCACCCCCAGAAACCAGGAACAAAGAGCATTCTTAAGGATGGAACTTTGGAAGCACACCCAGGACAGCCAGGGCCAAAGCAAGGTCACCTGGCATGCCTTCTCCAGCTGTGGAATGGGGGCACAGAGATGTCAGGAGACAGACCTGCAGTCACGGACAGGCCGTAGTAGGTCAAGCTGGCACGAGAGCATCCTTTGAGGTGCCGGCCGACAGAGAACCACTGTACTCCCATCTTAGGCAGGAGGGCATATGAAAACAGTTAGAGGAAGATTCTTCTGATCCAGTGTCCAAAGATAGTTATCAGTCTTTGAAAACACAGGAACCTTCCTCTAGGCAAAGGATTACCCAGACCCCATTTGCAAATCAGATGGAAGTGGGGCTGCTGTTGTCAGACTTGGGGGGCATGGGAACCCTCTGGTCTCCTAGAGGATCCCTCAGAGCCTCCAGGAGTTCCAGGGTGCTCAGTTGGAAACCCACGAGTTTACAGGTTGGCCTGGGAGGGAGGACAGAGGACCAGCATAGAAGGGGTGAGGGTTTGCCCACTGGTAGCTGAGGAAGCAGGCAGAGTCCAGAGCCACTCCTGCTCTCCTGGTCTGGGAGGTGGACACAGGGCAGAGCCTCACCTGAAACAGAGCTGTTGCCAGTGGG
>NW_023197114.1:7688-21403 GCF_002007445.2 Ailuropoda melanoleuca
GGTTTGAAACCCACGAGTTTACAGGTTGGCCTGGGAGGGAGGACAGAGGACCAGCATAGAAGGGGTGAGGGTTTGCCCACTGGTAGCTGAGGAAGCAGGCAGAGTCCAGAGCCACTCCTGCTCTCCTGGTCTGGGAGATGGACACACGGGCAGAGCCTCGCCTGAAACAGAGCTGTTGCCAGCAGAGCAGGTGTGGGGGTGTCTCCTCATCTGCTCCTTCAGAAGTAATGGCAAGGAAAGCCACAGGAGCAGGCCAGCCAGTGACCCAAGGAAGACTGGAACGTCCTCTGCTTAGAAGTCTGTCTGGTGTGTGTGTGGTACAGAGCTCAGCACAGGAGACCCTCAACACGGACCGGCTCAACGGAGGGAAGGAGGGATGTCTGAGCGGTGGCAAGGAGCCATGCACCCAGAGTATTTGTGCCCCTAAATCCCCATCAGCAGGCAGGCGGGGACATTTTCCCCCACGGACAACTGGCATTACCTCTGTCTCAGGTAGAGCGGAGAGGTCGCCTCAACACAAGGTCCTCCTCCAGCCCCGGCCAAACCTCTGGCCAGTCCTCTGGTAGGGGACAAGGGCCTTCATGGGACTGGGCCTTGATTTTCTCGTCCTTGCAATGGGAATCACAGGAAGTCCAGCCGACAGAACTGCTGTGCAGTGAACCCGGGCACTGCCTGTCCAGGGCGTGGCGCTGTTGCTGGCTGGACAAGTGTAGAAACGAGGGGCAGGCAGAGCTGGTCTTTGGAGCCAGGTGGGCCTGGCCAGGGCAGACCCTCACGAAGGGGCACTTCTGGGCGAGCAAGGAAGTGGTTAGGTGGGCCCTCTTTGTGGCTCTGAATCCTGGGAAGGCTGCGGTAATCAGCTCCTTCTGAGAAATTCTCACATCCCTCAGAGAGGTGATTTGCTTTGCAGGAGAAGCTCTGGTGACAGGAGAGGCCCCGAGTAAAACCACCAGCCTGGGCCTGCCTGGATGTTCCCCACTCCCCTCCACCCAGAAGGCCCTCTGTTCCTGGGGGAAGGCTGTGAGCATAGCGTCGGCTGCCTGAGGGCCCCTCCCTGGGCAGGACAGATTCTGTGGTCACTGAGTGCCACTTGCTCCTGGCTGCCCACTCCCTGTGGCCAGAGCTGGGAGCAGGACAAAGGCGAGGGGCTCAGGCCCTCGTGGCTCTTCTGTGTCTCAGGCTGAGGCCCTTTACTTCCTACAAGCTGAGCCTGAAAGCCACCAATGACATTGGGGACAGTGACTTCAGTGCGGAGATGGACGAGGTGACCATGCTGCAGGACGGTGAGCCAGCTGGGACCCAGGCAGGCGTGCAGACACGGGCATCTTCCATAGCTGCCACCTTTGGACCCGCAGACATGGGCTCCCACAGAGAGGCCCACTTCATCCCGAGCCAGGAAGGGGTCACCCCGGGGAGGGAGGGCAGTGGCTGCTGAGCAGTGGGGTTCCGTGAGCAGCAGACAGCTCGGAGCACTCCGAAGCCTCTCGCTGTGAATCTGCTTCAAGGGCTCACAAGTGGAACAGAGGTTCCTTTGACTGGCTTCCAAACCCCAGGATTCATTAGCACCCTAGAACTTGAATAATTTATAAGGTCAAAGGGTAACCGGGTGTTTTTTTTTATACGAACAGTTTTTTATTATATTATGCTAGTCACCATGCAGTATATCCCTGGTTTTTGATGTAAAGTTCCATGATTCATTACTTGCGTATAACACCCAGTGCCCCATGCAATACGTGCCCTCGTTACTACCCATCACCAGCCTACCTCAATTCCCCCACCCCCTCCCCTCTGAAGCCCTCAGTTTGTACCGGGTTTTGAGAGGTTTCCCCATTTTTCTCATTCACAAACCACTCTTCAGTTTTGCCGATTGACAGAAGCACCGGGAAGTGATTGAGTTGAGATCCCCTGAAAGCTCCAGGTGGTTCTTACCCATTGTCTCCCACCTCAGGAGCAGACCCCAAGATCCCTTGTGCTTTTGGGTGCTGATCCTGCCAGGCCCAGTGGCAGGCCGACTTTTAGGAGAGGAGGGTTGCTCTTGCTTCAAGAAGCTGGGGCTCAGATCCCGGGCTGCAAACCTGAGCCCTCAGCTCACCCAGCAGCGCTGGGTACTCATTCCCCACGTTTCCATCTTCCTCTTTTATAACCTGGGAGCATGGGTCCTAACGTGAGTCCTTGGGTGAGCTGGGGACCAGCAGAGAGGTTCAGGGGGACCCTTCCAGCTTCTTGGCCTCACACGGAGATTCCTCTTCTGCACACGCAAGGCGCCAGTCTCCAGGACAGGCCCCTACAGAAACTGTGGTTGTCTCTGTGGCTCATATTTTAATCTTACATTTAACACAACTGGGGTTCTGTTTGGGAGTAGCACTGATTTTTAGCAGATGGAAGCAAACACAGCAAGCTGATTTTGTTGGCAAATCTTTGAGGAAATTGCAAGCCAGTGAGCAGGACACCGCAGACTCCCTTTGCCCTTACAGGGCTCAGGCTCCAGCAGACCGGGCTTGTTTTGGAAAAAAACAAAAAGAAAACATTCAAAGGCCTCTCCAGGTTCCTAAAGGCCTTTCTCAATCCTTTGATATTTGAATCCTTTCTTTTGATGCACCTATCCTGTTACCTTCCTCCTTTGAGATTTGTGATTTCTCTTCACAGTTGACTGCCTTGTGCTTGCATGGTACTGCCCCCAGAACCACAGAGCCACTGAGCTGCACAGACTCCAGGGCGTGGAGGGCCCTGGGCTGGGGTGGGGCGGCGCGGGGGGCCTTTCCATGTGTGGGTGGTTTGCTGATAAACCTTTTCTAGTTATGGTGGTTGGGATACTGAGAGGCCATCAATCCGGTGTGAGCCGGAAAGCTGGGTAAGCGTCTACCATGGACTTCAGACAGACCAACAGGAGGCCAGAGGACATGCAGTAGAGGGCTCCCCAGAAGGCAGGATGGGGGCTGTTTGTGTGGCTGATACCGCCGTGTCCCCGATGCTGGGTGCCCTGGCAGGAGCAGAGGAGACTCACAGAGCAGGTGACCAAGAGGCCAAGTCTCAGATAGTCAAGTGGGTATGGGGTGGGGAGAACAGCCTCAGTCATTCCACTCAGTGACTCTTGCCAAACATGTGATACACCATCTCAGGATCTTACAGTGGGCAGCCATGCAAGGGCCAACTCAGTATGCCTTTTGGGTTCAGTGGGAGCAGGGGTAGGGAAGGGGTGTCTGAGGAGGCCTGCAGGACAAGATGGATGGTGCAGTACTGAGTTTCCAGCGTGTAGGGCATGGCCACAGCAGAGCCAAACTGACCTTGTCCCTCCAGGGAGCAGAGCTGAGCCCCACCATTGCCCGGAACATGCAGCTGTCCCTCCACCCCCAGAAGTCAGCCTCCCTCCCTTAGTGTCTGAAACCAAGAGCACTCTGGCCTGGGTTGACCCTCTATCCTGTTCAGAGCCTCTTTGTATTAAGTCCTTCCAATAAATGATGCCTCTCCTCCAGGGATGAGTGTGTGCCCCTGAGAAGATGTGGGAGAGCAAGAAGGCTCCTCAGGCAGGGAAGACAGCCAAGCGCCTTTGTGTGTCTCCATGGGGTTCTGCTGGGGGTGGGGGGGATAAAGGCATGATATTATCTTGTCATCTGCATCAGAATCTGGTCCCTTCTATCCTGGCAGAAAAAGGCTCCACAGGCAGAGAAGGGCATCCACAGGGAAGGGAGGCCAAGGCCAGGATGTTGGTTTGCCAGCTTGCTTCCCAGCAACCCCCCGAGCCAGTCTCTGGTCCTGCCTCCTCACCAGAACCAGGAGGGAACTGGCATTCCTGAGGAGTGGTAATGCATCTTCCCTCGTAAAGGACAAGAAGTACACCTCTACCCTCCCTGCTCTGTGGCCCTCAAAGCCCCCTCTCTAGAGGCAGCAGTTACTTGAACACATACAGAGCACTTATTTTTTTATAATAATATTTTTTATTTTATTATGTCACCATACAGTACATCTCTGGTTCTTGATGTAAAGTTCCATGATTCATTGGTTGCGTATAACACGTGCCCTCCTTACTACCCATCACCAGCCTATCCCATTCCCCCCCCGAAGCCCTCAGTTTGTTTCTCAGAGTCCACAGTCTCTCATGATTCATTCCCCCATCTGATTTCCCCCGCTTTCTTTATCCCTTTCTTCTCCTACTGATCTTCCTAGTTCTTATGTTCCATAGATGAGGGGAACCATATGATAATTGTCTTTCTCTGCTTGACTTATTTCACTTAGCATTATCTCTTCCAGTGCCGTCCATGTTGCAGCAAATGTTGAGAAATCATTCTTTTTGATAGCTGAGTAATATTCCAGTGTATATATGGACCACATCTTCTTATTTTTTTAAGATTTTATTTATTTATTCAACAGAGATAGAGACAGCCAGCGAGAGAGGGAACACAAGCAGGGGGAGTGAGAGAGGAAGAAGCAGACTCATAGCAGAGGAGCCTGATGTGGGGCTCGATCCCATAACGCCGGGATCACGCACTGAGCCGAAGGCAGAGGCTTAACTGCTGTGCCACCCAGGTGCCCCTGGACCACATCTTCTTAATCCAGTCATCTGTTGAAGGGCATCTCAGCTCCTTCCACGATTTACCTATTGTGGACAATGCTGCTATGAACATTGGGGTGCATATGGCCCTTCTCTTCACTACGTCTGTATCTTTGCGGTAAATACCCAGTAGTGCAATTGCTGGATCATAGCGTCGCTTAATTTTTCACTATTTAGGGGACCTCCACACTGTTTTCCAGAATGGCTGTACCAACTGCATTCCCACCAAAAATGTAGGAGGGATCCCCTTTCTCAACATCCTCTCCAACAATTGTTTTTCTTGGCTTGTCAATTGTTGCCATTCTAACTGGCGTAAGGTGGTATCTCAGTGTGGTTTTGATTTGAATTTCCCTGATGGCTAATGATCTTGAACATTTTTTCATGTGTCTGTTAGCCATTTGTATGTCTTCATTGGAAAAGTGTCTGTTTATATCTTCTGCCCATTTTATGATTTGTTTATTTGTTTCAGCCCCAGGGCATGAGTGATACAGCACCCGCGTGCAGCCCAGAAGCCCTGCTTTGTGCCGCCCGTGAGCAGAAACGTCTATTTCTCCATGAGAGACGGCTGTAAGACTTGCTGGAGCTCTTCCTCCTCCCCCCGGAGCGGAGCTCCCACTCCTCCGGCTCTTTGGCAGACAGCTCCATGGCCAGCTGCAAGTCGCTATCAAAACGTCTCCTCTCCCTCGAGGCTCCAGGGCACAGGCCTTCTGAGCTGGTGAGCAGGATCTCCTGGATGGCCCTGTGGGGAAAAAGAGGCTGAAAAAAGCAACCCATTACCAGCAGCATCAGGGCAACAGCAGCACCTGCATTTACCTGTCCCCTGAGAGCACACCATGCTGGGCACTTTATATGTGCCCCATGGCCACGTTGCTATTCAGTCCCCTGTAGCTCTGGAGGTGTGGGTGCCATGTATAGGTGAGAAACCCGAGGCTCAGGGAGGTGAACAAACCCGCTCAGGGTCTCCTCCCAGCTCCTCTTCCACTGTCTTCCCATTGATGTGGCCTAGGGCTCAGCCCAGGAAACAGGAGCTCTTTAAGGCTGGGCGTCTGTCTTGTCCACCTCTGGGTGATCGGCACCCTACACAGGACCTGGTCTTCTGCAGGTGATGGAGCCCGCGTGAGAGAAGGAACAAACCCCAAATACATCCTGAAGAGGTCCCGCTGCTGCTCCCCCCGTCCAGGTGGCAGTAGCGCTTCTCATAGGAAGGTGCCTATTACAACACTGGGTCCACCCTCTGCTGAGGCCAATGTGCGTGATGTGATCTATTGCTAAGATTTTGTTTTGTTTTGTTTTGTTTTTTGGGGTGTTTTGTTTTGTTTTTTTGGGTTTTGTTGTTGTTGTTGCTGCTGCTGCTGCTTAAAAATGGCCTCAAAATCCACTTCGGAGGGTCTATAGCCACACAAAGGGAACTACACTTGAGTGACAGACTCTAGGAACCACTGCAAGTTTTAGACAGCCAAATTAAATGTTTTGACCAATTGAGAAACACTGGTGTCTGTTATGAGTTGTACTCAGTGTGACCAAAATACCGCCACTGTTTAGAAAACACACTCAAACCCTTAGATTTCAAATAGTGCTGGGCCCCATGAGAGGCAGGGATTGACTATCCTACTAGGAAAAATCAAACTTGACATTTTCTAATGGAGGAGACATTTAAGTGGGTCAGCAGCCTTGAAATTACAGGTGGCGTTTGCATTTTTAAACAAATTACTGGAAAGAAGGGGGTTTACAGGTGAAGCATCTCATTTGGAATGCAAATCTATATTTAAAAATAGTCTCTTCGTTTTGTTTGCTCTGATTTAGTAAATTACTCATATGTTTTTTAGACTTCAGTTGCCCGGCAGTTGACAGCTATTTATTTCTACAATACATCCTATTGACCACCTCCTGCTCTGGGCTTCTTGCAATTGGTTTGTTCTGCTGGGCTCTGAACAGGGACAGTTGATGGACACGCATGCCAAGTTCCTTTGGTACAGCAATCCACCGGTCACAGAGCTGTCCGATGGCAACCACGGGGCTCCGAGGCCCATGTGCTCGGGGGCAAGGATGGCAGGGGGCAAAAGCCACTTTGTAGAGGTTATGGTCTGTTCCAAGGCTCTGAGATGTCTTTATAGAAAAAGAGCTTACTTAGTTACTGGCAAGCCAAATGCCACATCTAAAAAGGAAATGCTAAATTTCTGGTAGAATTAACACAGTAGAGAAGACCAATCTTTGGGTTGATTAAGTTAGTGGAGGGTGGGAAACAGAAGCTCTTGGGACCTTGAATTTCCGTTTTGAATGTCTCCCACCTCCCACCAAAGGCCCTACGGGAATTTGGGGTTGTGAGACCTAATGGGCCTTTCATCAGAGAACTTGAAGTTCACCTTTAGCCTCCTATTTTTACAGAGGGAGAATGGGGGGGCAGCGACACCTAACAGGGACACGTCATTCACTGGCAAACTGGGGTCCACAGACCTAGAGCCAGTGGGGGCCCTGAGACAAGTTCAGGGGACACGGTGGCCCAGAGGCAGGGTTGGGAGCCAGGTCCCATCCTGTCTCCACACTGGTGAGGCTGGAAACTACAGAACAGCAGGCAGCAAACTTCCATGTTCATTGGAAGACATTTGGAACTGTCACCTTTAAGGGTTCCTTCACTTCTTGAGACGTGTCACTTGGCAGTGGAATGAAGGAGAGGTCCACAGCCACTCTGTCAATTCCCGCACATTCTGCATGCCTCACAGAGCCCAGGCTATGAAAGCCCCACTCTCGTCCCTCCTGGAGCGACCGTGTCAAGTCTGTCGGTTTAACCCTCACAGAACCTCTAAACGTTCTCCTCACTCATGGTCAAATTGCAGGCGAGTGGAGCTAACACCTACTGATGCCACTGAGTTGCCACATAAGGAGAGGCAGCAGGAACCTTCAGCGGTTAGGGGCCACCACTTGAGAGTTCAGGAAGCCCCCTCATGGCTGGTGTACACACACCAAACATGGCCTTCCTGTCCTGAATTCCCACCCAGCACCTCTGCTCCATTAGCAGCACCAAGATGGCCGGGGAGTGCCCCTGACCCAGCTCTTCTCCCCCTTGCTCCTTGCTGGGCAGCAGCTCTAACCTGGAGGGGTCTCCAGCATGTTCTGTCCTGGCCTACAAGTCCCATGGAGGCAGTCCATTTAGGATGGGCTCCCCTATGGCCTCCTCTGGGTTTCCTGGCATGCCCACACATGCCCTTTGGCCCCTCCCTTTCTAACGGAGTCCCTTCCAGTCCTCCCCTCTTGCCAGGCTCTGCCCCCAGCTAGGCATGGCTTCTGCCTCTCCAAGGCCATGTCTAGACCACAGTTTGCTTTGTATTCCATCATCACCAGGGTCCCTACATCTCCTGACCTCAAACCATCCCCTCTCTCTTGCCTGGTCTGAATGTGATGCTGGCACTCTCCTGGACAATCTCATCAACCTGGAGGAAGAAGATCAGCTGCATGGACCCCTCCGTGGAACACTAGCCCAGTGTGGCTACTTCTAGGCAGACCTCGCCTCACTGTGGCCATGAACACAGACCAGGGCTCCTGATCCCATCTCCTTATCCCATGACCCTCTGCTGTAGGCACTGCCCTCCCCCTCCCCAGGAAGGCTGCCCCATTCTGGCCTCAGGAACTTCCCTTGTTGACCAGAGTTCCCACGACGTTCTCATCGCTGCCCTTGGCCCTGCCTATTGCTGTGTTGTGCCTCTCTTGCCCAGCTCCAACTGGGCTTCTGAACCCAACCCCCCGGCCTGGCTGAGCCCTCTCCACAGACCCGGTGAGCACCCTCACTGGGACAGGGCAGCCTTCCTTGCCAGTTCTCCCCTCTGTTACTTTTGTCTTCAGTGCATGTTGCTGTTGGCAAAAGTACCCAAATTGGATATAAGGCAAAGAGAGCTCAGAGTGTCCAGTGTTGTCCATGGCCCACCAACACTACTTCATTATTAGGATAGAGGTGCCTTGATGTGACTTTCACTGAGGATTAACACCTGGAATGTAGGGAGGACACATGTAACCCTGTGGGTATTCTGTCTGATAGATGATCACTGTAGAAGAGATCACTCCCCAGGCTATGGTTTCTTGGCCCTGTTGGATGACACCTAGTTCTGTAAGTACCATGGAAGCCTCGCTGGGCCGCCCTTCCCCAAATGCCTACAACGTTCAGCCCTGGAGGCTCTGCACCAGCCCTGCTGTCATACTGGCCCTCCTCAGAGAGCTGAGCTCAGGCTCCTTCCCACAGCTTGACTCGGGGGGTCCATGGTGCTCCCCCCAGGTGGGCACACAAACCAAGTGGTGTCCTCTGACCTGCCACCCACCCTCGGATGCTGTCACGTGGTCTGGGGGGCAGGTCCCAACTCCCAAACCAGTTCAGGAAACACCCTGCCCTTCCCAGCCCTTACCTGCCACTGGATCAGAACAGAGGAGGTGGTGTGTTGTGTCACCGAGATGAAACTTGGAGGCTCTCCCAGACCTGTAATACAAGAAAGAAGAAAGTGAGGATTACCTGGTTCTGCTTGTACTTGGCTGCCAGTCTGGAGATCTGTTCTCATCTCCTGCAGTCCCCACGTCAGCCCTGTGGATTGTAACCCACATCATAGAGTTCACAACATTGAAATTTAGAGATTTTAAGTGGCTTGTCCAGAGTCACAACACTGACGTGTCATGCATCTGGGACAGGAATGGAGTTGGTTCCCTGAGGACAGAGGTCCCTGAACACCTGGGACCTCTAGGTCATGCCGTATAAAAAAACCAAGGGCTCTTCTCACTCTTTCTCAAAATATCCTGCCCCAAGATTTCTGCAGGGGACAGTTGATGCCTGAAAGAGTTTTCTGGTCGGAGAAAAGACCTCAAACCCTGACCTAGCCTCTTGCCTGTAGGTTTTAATCCCTGATCCAAAATACAATGCAGATGCTTACAAAGTTAAGCCCCTCTGAAGGGCCAGGGGAAGCGCAACTGTGGCCATCCTCCCCCAGCATCTTTGCACTGTTGGCCTTCTCACGTGGAGCCTTCCTGGTTCCAGCTGACTACCCTCAGTGACCAACAAGTGGTCTGCTCAGCTCACAGGTTGACTCAGAACCCAGGACATTCCTAAACAACTATCACATATCCGCTCTGCCAAGAATAATATTCCCTTCAACTGACCTACCCTGGCTGAGCAGTTCCTGTCAATTAACTGGGGAAATGGCCATCTAGGCTGGTGCTCTGATAATTTTAATAAACGGAGACTGGGACCCTCAATGTCTGACTATTGATCTGAGCAGCCATCCGAGCAGCCTGGACTACTATCTGGCTGACAGTGGACAGGGGCTGCACTGGCTCTGAGTGGTCACCTTCTCTGCTCCTTCCCTCCCCTCCAAAATCCAGGCTGCACGGGCTCCTCATCTGTCCCTAGGCCCTGCAGTGGCAGGGGACAGAGTCCATCTCGTCTTAGAGCAACCCCTCCACACCACCCCAGGACTCTGATAATCCTCCAGGCCCTCCATCCTCTGTCACTACTGAGTATTTTTCCAAAGAAAGCAAAAATACTAAATCAAAAAATATACGCACCCCCTATGTTCATTGCAGAATTATTTACAATAGCCAAGATATGGAAGCAACTCAAGTGTCCATCAGTAGGTGAATAGATAAAGATGGGTTACACACACACACACACACACGCACACACACACACACACACACACTGGAATATTACTCAGCCATGAAAAAATAATGAAATCTGCCATTTGCAACAACATGGATGGATCTACAGGGTATTATGCTGATTGAAATAAGTCAGTTAGAGAAAGACAAATGCCATGTGATTTCAATCATATGTGGAATATAAAAAAACGAAAGAAACAAACCAGACTCAAATGCAGAGAAGTAACTGGTGATTGCCAGAAGGGAGGTGGGTTGGGCATGGGTGAAATAGATGAAGGGGATAAAGAGGTACAAACTTCCAAATATAAAATAAATAAGTCATGGAGATGAAAAGTACAGCATAGGGAATACAGTCAATAATATTTTGGGACGCCTGGGTGGCTCAGTCAGTTAAGCATCTGCCTTTGGCTCAGGCCATCATCCCTGTGTCCTGGGACCAAGTCCCGCATCCAGCTCCTTGATAATGGAGTAGAGAGAATAAGAACTGGAAAAGACGGTGAGCTGGCAATCTCTCTGGCTAGTAAATTCCAACAGCTGCTCATTAGCTCATCTTTTATGTCTTTAACCCTAGTATCTGGATGTGTTTCTGAATACTTGCATGATCACAGACTGTAGTATTTATCTGTGATATCCTAGTCCCTACATTTCAGGTAATACATTTCCATTTATAGTTTTTCCCTGCAGAAGCCTCAACAAAAGCAAAAATGACAAATTTTTGAGTGTTGCCAATCAATCAATCAATTAATACCGTGGTTAAATGTACATAACATAATATTTATCATTTTTACCATTCATAAATGTACAATTCAGTGACATTAATAATGTTGTATAACTACCATTACTGTTTTCTGTATCCAAAACTTATTCATCATCTTCCACTAAACCACTCTACCCATTAGACAATAACTTTCCCTTCTCCCCTCTCCCAGTCACTCTATTCCACTTTCTGTCCCTATGAACTTAACTATTCTGGGTACCTCATGTAAATGGAACCATCTAATACTTGTCCTTCTGTGTCTGGCTCATTTTACTAAGCATATTGTTTTCAAGGTCCATTCATATGATCGCATACTTCAAAATTTCATTCCTTTGTGTGGCTGAAAAATATTCCATTATATATATTTCTTTTTTTAAAGTCTAATTTTTCTAAGTAATCTCTACACACAACATGGGGCTTGATCCCACAATGCTGAGATCACGACCCTAGTTGAAATCAAGGGTCCAACACCCAACTGATTGAGTCACCCAGACACCCCCATCCTAGTAGTTTTAAAGTCATATATCATTGTGGTTTTGATTTGTACTGAAAGGCACCAGTTTTTAAAAAAAAATATATTTATTTTTTAATTCCAATATAATAAACATACAGTGTTATATGAATTTCATTGTATAATTTAACAATTCAACAATTATTTATTTTTTTAAAGTAGGCTTCATCCCCAGCATGGAGCACAATGTGGGGCCCAAACTCATGACCCCAAGATCAAGACCTGACCTGAGACCAAGTCAGACACTTAACCAACTGAGCCACCCAGATGCCCTACAATTCAACAGTTCTGTACATTTCTCAGTGCTCGTCATGATAAGCTTACTCCCCATTATGTATTTCACTTGTTCCCTGCCCTCCCTGCCCTCTGGCAACCACCAGTTTCTTACCTGTACTGAAGAGTTGGTTTTTTGGGGCGCCTGGATGACTCAGTCATTGAGCGTCTGCCTTTGGTTCAGGGCATGATCCCAGAGTTTTGGGATCGAGCCCCGCATCAGGCTCTTCCACTGGGAGCCTGCTTCTTTCTCTCCCACTCTCCCTGCTTGTGTTCCCTCTCTCGCTGGCTGTCTCTCTCTCTGTTAAAATAAATAAATAAAAAATCTTTTTAAAAAAAGAGTTGTGTTTTTTTTTGCTTGTCTCTTTTTTTTTCTTTGTTCATTTGTTTTGTTTCTTAAGTTCCACATATGAGTGAAACCATATGGTATTTGTCTATCTCTGACTGGCTTATTGCACTTAGCATTATACCCTCTAGTTCTACCTATGTCATTGCAAATGGCAAGATTTCATTCCTATTTATGACAGAGTAATTTTCTGTTGTATATAAGTACCACATCTTTATTCATCTACCCATGGACATTTGGACTGCTTCCATAGCTTGGCTACTGTAAATAGTGCCATAATAAACATAAGGGTGTGTATATCTAATTCGAAAAGATACATACACCCCTATGTTGACTGCAGCATTGTGGTACAATAGCCAAGATATGGGAGGCGCCAGTTTTAACTTAGGAAAGAAGTGTTTTATGACTGTGATTTAGGAAAATACTTCAGCGGCCTTTTTGGTTATGAAAGGCAAAGCCCAGAGCGGAGTCTGGAATGGAGAACTGGAGACAAAAGAAGCTAAATTGCTCAAATAATAAAATCATCTGAATTTCTGATTTTCATCTGGTGCCTGAAAAACACATGGTGGAGGCCTTGAAATGGGAGCACGATACGAGAGCTGGGAGAATGGCCGTGTGGGAAGGAATTTGACCCCAGCCTTCTGGCATCAGAAGGCTCATAAGATGGACCATCAGTGCTATCTGGCATTTGGGGTTCTCCGGTTTTCTGTGATATGCTCTAATTCCAAACCCACTCCCTGCCCAAGTCCTTAGTCCATACCATAGCCTAGATAGTTTGTAAATAACAAAAATGCTCGCTCACAGTTCTGGAGGCTGGAAAGTCCAAGATCAAGTCAGCATTGTTAGTGAACCCAAGTCTGGCTGCACGTCACCTGAAAGATCATCATGGAAGAGATGAGTTTCGATTGGAAAGGAATTTGAGCTTTATTCAAGAGACTGGCAACCTGGGAGAAAGTGGGCTCCTGTTCAAAAGCCAACTCTGAGGTTTCCGCCTGGCCCAGGCATTTTTAAAGGGGTTTAGGGTCGTTCATCAGCAAAGGGTGTGCAGTGGCCTGCAACATTTCTTCATCATGTGCAGACTCCATGCCAGCTACAAATGTTGCTTCAGTGCTCCGGTGTTGTGCAAGGGGATCTGGTTCTTGTAACGTAATGTTCAGGAGTCCTCTGTTCTTTCTGCAAAGGAGGGCATGTCAAGGGAGGTCAGTAAAGTCATTTGTGTGACCTAAAAGTAAGAAAAACATTTTGGTCAAAAAAAATTGCTAGGCTGATCAGAAAAGCGAGGTGGCTTCAAACAGACTTGCTGACCTCTGTGGCCTGGGAAAGTTCTGGGTCTTCATTCCTTAAGGTGAGCGGCCTGCANTCCTTAAGGTGAGCGGCCTGCAAATCTCAAAGCAAGGCAATTAGTTCTGTTACAGTTCAAGGGCCTTAGGTCAGCAAGTAAGGAGTGTGCTCACTTGAAGCAAGTTCCCCCTTAAGCCCAGAAGGAGTGCTGTTAGGGCATCATGGTCATTTTCTGGTGAGCGCTGCCTTCCTTGTTCATAGCTGGTGCCTTCTTGTTTTGTCATGGTGGAAGGGACACGGGAACTCTGTGGGATCTCTCTTTTTTAATTTAATTTAATTTAATTTTTTAAAAGGTTCTATTTATTTA
>NW_023197115.1:0-548 GCF_002007445.2 Ailuropoda melanoleuca
TAAGCTTCAGTGATTCACAAAGGTAACAAATCACAAAGTGGAGAGGCAAAGATAAACAAAGAACTATAATTTAATGCAGTATCCTCTACGAATGAGACTAATGCAAAATTCTGTTAGCACGCAGGTGGAGAAATAGATTTTTCTGAGGATGTTGGGGAGAATTGCAGAGGAAAAGTTTAAGGATGAGTTGATTTCCCAGGTGGACAGATGAGGCAGATCACTCCTGAGAGTGGGAAAAAGCCCCCTGGACATGTTGGAAAGAATGGGAAGTAGTCCATGGACAGTAAACTGAGCGGAGTCCAGGAAAGTAGATCTCAGCAGGAGTCCATATACCAAAGGACTCACATATGATGCAGAGAAATTTAANTACATATGATGCAGAGAAATTTAAACTTTGAGTGACCCTACCAGACGCCTGACCTGAGAACCAGGCCACCTGTGTGCAAGTCCTGATTCTGCCATTAGCAAGAAAGTATGACTTGAAGCAAGTTCTTTACCTTTCTTCCCTCCAAAATGAGATGATTTCTGCAGCACTAAAATTGTAATTT
>NW_023197116.1:0-596 GCF_002007445.2 Ailuropoda melanoleuca
TACACTAGACATTTAGAAGAGTGAATTCAAGTTATCACTTTCATTTGTTAAATACATTCAGGGCTCTGTGTGACTGGGGATATTGTATCATTTTATCATAATCTAATGATTAATGTATAGAAATACCTAATAGGCTGTGGACAACACAAAATACCAAACCAGGCATTCCTCAATGCATGTGGTTATACACAGCTGTCCTTAAAACAAACCTACAATGAGAAAGGCTTAGACTAACATTCTTTTATTAACATCACCATCCGAACAATATTGGGTCCTTTGCTTTGCGTACCATTGAGTAGCAACTAGAAAAGAGAAATCACATAACCTACAACTCCAAGATAGAAGAAAAAATTCCCTGAAGTTCTGAGACCCACGGATAAATGTCTTCTGACCATGAGAAAACAATCCTTCTGCATTTTTGTCTTTTTTAGAAAAAAATTCTTAATTGAGTAGACACNCTTAATTGAGTAGACACGATGTTACATTAGTTTCAGGTGCACAACATAGTGATTCGACTTCTCTATATGTGATGCTACGCTCACCACAAGTGTTGCTACCATCTGTCACCATAGAATGCTATTACAGTATCATTTTTC
>NW_023197117.1:0-593 GCF_002007445.2 Ailuropoda melanoleuca
TACACTAGACATTTAGAAGAGTGAATTCAAGTTATCACTTTCATTTGTTAAATACATTCAGGGCTCTGTGTAACTGGGGATATTGTATCATTTTATCATAATCTAATGATTAATGTATAGAAATACCTAATAGGTTGTGGACAACACAAAATACCAAACCAGGCATTCCTCAATGCATGTGGTTATACACAGCTGTCCTTAAAACAAACCTACAATGAGAAAGGCTTAGACTAACATTCTTTTATTAACATCACCATCCGAACAATATTGGGTCCTTTGCTTTGCGTACCATTGAGTAGCAACTAGAAAAGAGAAATCACATAACCTACAACTCCAAGATAGAAGAAAAAATTCCCTGAAGTTCTGAGACCCACGGATAAATGTCTTCTGACCATGAGAAAACAATCCTTCTGCATTTTTGTCTTTTTTAGAAAAAAATTCTTAATTGAGTAGANTTTAATTGAGTAGACACGATGTTACATTAGTTTCAGGTGCACAACATAGTGATTCGACTTCTCTATGTGTGATGCTACGCTCACCACAAGTGTTGCTACCATCTGTCACCATAGAATGCTATTACAGTATCATTTTTC
>NW_023197118.1:0-539 GCF_002007445.2 Ailuropoda melanoleuca
TACTGGAGCCAATTATAGTGGAGAACTTCCTTAATCTGGGGAAGGAAACAGGTGACCAAGTCCAGCAGACATAGGGAAACCCCCTCAAAATCAATAAAAATAGGTCAACACCCCGAGATATAATAGTGAAACTTCCAAATCTCAGAGACAAAGAAAATCCTGAAAGCAGTTCAGGACAAGAGTTCCATAAACTACAAGGGTAGAAACATTAGACTGCCAGCAGACCTATCCACAGACACCTGTCAGACCAGAAAGTACTGGCATCATATATTCAGGGTGCTAAAGGAGAAAAAATATGCAGCCAAGAATACTTTATCCAGCTAGGATGGCATTCAAAACAGGAGAGATAAAAAAAACTTTCCGGAGAAATAGAAACTNCTTTCCGGAGAAATAGAAACTAAAACAATCTGTGATCACTAAGCCAGCCCTGCAAGAAATATTAAAACGGATCCTTTAAGCAAAGAGAGTGCCCAAAAGGAACATGGATCAGAAAGGAATAGAGACAATATATGGAAATAGTGACTTTACAGGTAATACAA
>NW_023197119.1:0-941 GCF_002007445.2 Ailuropoda melanoleuca
TGATATGAACCTAATCAGTAGTGGTAGGAATTGTTACCCAGCTGAGGTGAGTTCTTCACAGTTAAGACACAATTATTTCATTCAAAGGATAAAATGTATAGTTTTGTCACATCTTCCTTTGGGAGTTCATTTATCCAGTCAGTCGTTCAAAAATGTTCACTAAGTGTCTTTACAGTGGGTCTGTGATACTATATAATCATGTTATACAAATATGCTTTGGGGGGCCATCTGCAGAAGGTAACAGAATTTCCCCCTTCAAGGAGCTTTATGAGCCTAGTGGTGAAGAGGGTGGTGGAATGACACATACCTCCTGCAATATAAAGTGAAATGTGCTTAATCTTATAAAGGGGAGGTACACCAGGACTCAGTACTACCAGCATTCTTCTTCATGCTGTGCCTAATTAATGAAGGGCACCATTATGCATCCAGCCAGCTAAATATAACACAGGCAAGCTGCTGTCAGCTTCCCTCTTTGTCCACTTATTCTCTTTGGCCACTAAATTTTATTAACTCTGGTTTTATATTTCTTTTACCTCTATTCTCTTTTCCGTCCCCATTGCTGTAGCTTAGGGTCTCTCCGTGTCTTACTTGGACTTTTTAAATTGTCTTAAAATTGATGTCCATACCCTAGTTTTCCATCCTCTAATTCGTTGTACACTTGGACAGCACCACACTGTCTGCTCTACAGCAAGCATCTGCTCCCATTGCCTATGGGTTGAAATCTTACCAATAGACCAATCATTGTGTTCAGCTTTCCAATATTATATTTTAATGTGGAATGGAAATCCTAAACGATGGAATCTTTGTTTACTTCTACGGCTTACTGCTTCTTTTGACATCTTTTCCCCTTTCTCCTACCCATGCTGAATGTTCTAGCCATGTGGTATTGCATCTAATTTCTGGAACTCACCATGTGTTCACGTTTCCTGCTTTTATCCATG
>NW_023197120.1:0-1344 GCF_002007445.2 Ailuropoda melanoleuca
ATGCTGTTTTACATTTTTACAATGCATATATTTATAATATATAAAAATTTTACAAATATATATTTGTAATATATTAAAATATATATTTGTAATATAAAAATTATAAAAATATTTATATGTATATATTACTCCTTTCCATTCCAACTACATTATCTATAAGGCCTCAAATAGCATTCTCAGATAATTATGGGTATTTTCCTTTAATATTACACCAAAACTTGACAAGTAATTGTTTCTTAAAGGTTAGTTGCGTTGTGGAATCTGAAACCTTATCAATGAACTTCTGTAATTTCCTACAAAAAAATAGGTCTCTGTTTCACTTTGAATGTCCTGGGTCCCTTTACCAAGCTTAAATTTTAACATTATATACTGGTCTTTTGGAAAATATTGCACTGAATTCTGTGTATCTTCCAAATGTTGACATACCTCGTTGTCAAAAAATCACCACCCATTTCATCAGAAAAGTCTTTACCAATCGGGAAGCTGTCACACTAATAGCAGCATACACAAGTTTTCTAGTACTTTTATCTGAAAGCTTGAATTTTTTTTTTTATTGGCTATAGGTATTGTCAATTGTTGTCTTTGAAGAGGCAGGCTAATCTAACCTTGCTGTTTTTTTGAGAATATGGCTATGAAATACCCAAATATGAACAACTGTAGTTTGTCTGCCATTCTTTCAAGTAAACTTGACGTTCTGTGGAAAATGTGGCTGGTTTAGCAAATCAAACAAACCCCATGAGATTTTCCTCAAGACAACCTTTGTACTTTGATATGCAGCAGAAGGGCTTTATGCATACTTCCCATTTCACCATGCAAGCTATTAAAAAGACCATACTCAAGGGCTGAGATTTAATATAACTAATAATTTTGACTGCTTCATCAAGGACATTCCTAAGTGAAGCTGCCTCCCTCTCCTCCTCTCCCCTCTTCTTCTCTTAATGTGAGTGTGTAGCAGTGGAGAATAGTTGGCTGGTGTTGCCTTGACGTGGCTGAAGCTTCATAAGTATTACTCACCACTGATAGTCGCACCATCAATGCAAATGTCCATGCAGTGAAAAGGACAAGGAACACCTTCATAGTATGGAAAGTTTTGACCTCAGAGACTGACAGTGACTTGAGGATCCCAGGAGTCCACCAATCACAGCCTGAGAACCAGGGTTTATACGATACATGGGACTATAATGTTGGAATTCAGCGATCAGCTCGTTGCCTTACTGAATTCGCATAAACACACACTTAGGAAGTCAACGTGATTCAATCAAGGCCACACAGTTCCTATGCAATTCCCACTGCATTTTGCCTCTAAGAAGGGACTTTAATGAGATTCTTAGTCTAAATATATTT
>NW_023197121.1:0-1065 GCF_002007445.2 Ailuropoda melanoleuca
TATATGGCAAGGAGAAAGTATCCTTATAACCTTGATTATATCTGTCAGCTTTCCATCCTACCACCACAATAATGACTGAAGGGAATTAGACTATTTGGACATTACAAAGAGTGTCATATTGGTCTACTGTTTTGGTGAGATCATATTAATCATACCAGAAAAAACAAGATTGGCTAGTATACTGGAGTTTTTAGTAGGATACGTACTATCCAGAAGTTATTNTATCCAGAAGTTATTATATAACCCTATGAAGATTTGGAGTCTTATATCTGGAGCATTCTTGGATATCTAACCACCTGTAAAGGTTATATTATTGCTTCTTGCAATTTCCACCACCTAGAAGGAAATACAATGCTAGTTGGGACTCTTTAGGGTCTTGATTTTGTATTTCACGCTTAGAAATATGACTGTCACATTTAACATGTGACACAGTAGGCAACTAGCTTTGATGGGCCAAGAATACTGTTAAACACTATGTACTAAAGTATCTTTCACGGGAAAAATTGCTCCTCAGAGCCTGTGGTGAGCTCCAACAAAAATTTTGCAACATAGAACCCTAGATTTCTAAAGAGAGGACAAGATATTTTAACAGGACATTATAGATCATTTGAAAAAAAAATATGTGGCATCTGACCATGGGACATTACGTGACCATGTTCTTAATGAGTTAGGTTATGTTATACCTATGAGATCATAAGGTTGAATAGTCCCAGAAGCAATACATCATGAGATATGAAGGTGAGAAGTGATATATCCAAAATAAACTACATGAACAAGTGCCCAGATGTCCACATCATCTGTCAGTGTTTCACTTGTGCTTCCCCCTAAGTTTGTATTCATAGTTACGTGAGGGGTAATTTAAGGCCAACTTATGTAAGAAAAAAAGTGCCAAATTGGATTCACAGAAGGGTCAACTGTGTATGTGGGTCCAAGCTGAAAATACACTTCTGTAATACAGCCCCACACCCCAAGGTCTCTGAAAGGAACATTCTTTCTATGAGCAGCACTTCAAGCACTCATCCAATCATACACAATATGAAAAAAGAAATGGCCCAAAGTAGAACT
>NW_023197122.1:0-611 GCF_002007445.2 Ailuropoda melanoleuca
GGGCGCCTGGGTGGCATAGCGGTTAAAGCGTCTGCCTTCGGCTCAGGGCGTGATCCCGGCGTTACGGGATCTAGCCCCACATCGGGCTCCACCACTGTGAGCCTGCTTCTTCCTCTCCCACTCCCCCTGCGTGTGTTCCCTCTCTAGCTGGCTGTCTCTATCTCTGTCAAATAAAGAAATAAAATCTTTAAAAAAAAATAAAAATAAAAATGTATTTCTTTATATATTTATATGTCTGTGTATACAGAAAAAATTCAAAAGTAGAGTCACTGAAGTTTTAATAGCCATTATCTCTGGTGATGGGACTGTATGCAATTTTTCTTGTTTTTTTTCCTCTTTCGCAGAATGGTGGGCAGAATAGTGATATGACTGTAGTTGCATTTTATGATTTCTTAATCACCTGTTATGTGTCAGGCAATGTATTATATGCTGGGATAAATAGGCAAATGAGAGGGCTGGCTCCNCGCTGGGATAAAAAGGCAAATGAGAGGGCTGGCTCCTGTTCTTTGGGAACTTGTATTTTATGGCCAACTAGATCAACCAGAGTTCTTAGTTGCAAAGAACAAAACTGTTTGCCTAGTTCAAGTGGAAATGCGATTTATGAAAGGATG
>NW_023197123.1:0-1224 GCF_002007445.2 Ailuropoda melanoleuca
GAGGTGCATATCTGCCATCGGTGGCTCATAACTGTGTTTTCCGTTAACTTTCTGCCGATGTTTTTAAGCACGTTCTCCTCCATATTATTCCAACTGTGTAGCTTCAGATTTTAATGGAAACAACACAGCTCAAATCACATTTGAAATGTATTAGTGATTAGAGAGCAACTTAAAATTCCGTTTACCTATGCATTTTAGAAATGCTAGAAAAATACCATTTATTCTCTGCAATACTGTTTCACACTCTGTCAAGAATGTGCAAGAAGAAAGAGTACAGTTTCTTTCCATTTGTTTCTAAATGATCAAATAACGACCATTAATTTATTTTGTTGTTTAATATAAAATATATATACTGAGCTAAAAAATGCCAGTGCTTTTAGGTCTACCTACCATTTTTCACATTTCCCTAAACATTTACATATTTAGTTAACAATACATATCTTAAGACAAATCTTACTTGAGAATGTAACACAGGTTCTTTGGTTCACTGCTATCCTCGTCTTATGTATTGGCAGGTTACTAAAATTGGAAGAATGTTTAAGAATTTAAGACACCTATAAATGAGAGGCAATTACACTTCTCCTCTGTAGTATTGTATTAACTCTTTCAGACTAAGAAAATCTTATTTTCTAGATTATTTTTTCTAATAGACTTCCCAGAGCCCCAGAACCAAGGTTAGTGACATTTCAGGGAGTGAATGGAAACTCTGAAGAGCATTGTTAGAAGTCTAANAATCAATCAAGAAATCATTCACTTATGAGTTGTCAGAGTCAAAACATTTGAGTTCAGCTCAAGTTTGCTGGTAAGAAGCCAGTAGATTGCTCTCTTTTGAGAGGGATGATTTTTTCCTAGGACAATTTAATAGAGTGTATTAAATTACCTTATTAGTAAGAGTAGAATTTCTCAGCAAAAGTTCCTTTGAGTAATATTTTAAAAGCAAAAGAATGCTTTTATCAGATAGTATTCTTAGTAAAAGAGTATATAAATATAATATCCCAAAGTTTTAAGGTTATTGGGATTGGGGTGAAGGGTAAACCCAGGACATGCAGATAGTTACCTTTACACTACCAGGCTGGGCTTGGTGAGTCAGTTGAAGAACTCCATTTTATATATTTTCAGGGGCCAGAAATTAGAAGAGGAGAAGACAGAGAAATATCAGTGGATACGCCCAGCCACCTAGCTCAACACGCAGACTAGTTAGAGTAGTGAAATGTTGCTAGCCTC
>NW_023197124.1:0-1720 GCF_002007445.2 Ailuropoda melanoleuca
TGGAATGAGCACTGGGTGTTATATGCAACTGATGAATCACTAAATTCTACCTCTGAAACTAATGGAAAAAAAGGATTCAGGCTATTGCTAACTTTCAGCTTTACCATTTTTTTGTGTGTTGACCATTGTTTCTCATACCTTTCTACTTATGACTACAAGATGGTTCTCACACCTGGAAAAAACATATTTTCATGCCAGGGAGTGAAGCAGAAAGGAAAAGGTAGGGGCAGAAATTTACGTAGGAGTCTTAGCTCTTAGGGGTATAACCAGCAGCACTAGTTGAAGGAACAAAATGTTTGTGAATTTATGTTTGTGAATGTGTGTGTGGGGGGAGAGCATTTTGTTATGAGTGTGCACATTGAAATATAGTTAGAATTTCCTTTCTCAAGTTGCTACATGGTTGGCATGATTTTTAGTGTTTTTTAACAAAGAACATTAGCTTGATACTTTTATTATTTTTTTCCTCTGAGAAACTGCAACAGTTGTTGAATCATAGTTGCTAATAGGTGTTAATAACCCTGCCAAGATGAAATACTTGCTTCAGATACTAGTGATGACATTCAGCCTTGTATACATGCTGAAGAAATTGGCAAAACCCCAAGTCCGACAATTCACTTCCATATGGGAACTAGCCACTGGAGGAGGTATGGATATCCCAGCAATAACCTTCTGGTCTTGATTATCTGGATAACCTTGGTTTGTAGATTAATAGTTTTTCAACGTACTGTCTTTCTGGNTAACCTTCTGGTCTTGATTATCTGGATAACCTTGGTTTGTAGATTAATAGTTTTTCAACGTACTGTCTTTCTGGAAATGGGTATAATTAAACTTGTCACTCAAGGGTACTGTATGATTTAATCACTTAATATTAAGTAAAGCTCTCTGATATCCTTAAGCAAAGGATCCTAAGCAGTTGCAGAATATCATTATGAAGACACAATTTTTGCGTCTTGCTGAGCTCTGAGAAATTACACTACAGAGTCTTTTTCTAATACCCACAGAAAGCTGCCCTGTAAGTGTTAGTATTTATAAAGCATTTCAACATATATTAAGCACATTTTAAAGGCATATAATTAGGGTATAAATTGAGACATTGACAAAAATGTCTTTCAACATTTGTTTTTGACAGTGGATACCATTAAAACTTTTTAGACATGTAATTTATTCAGAAATAGCCACATACTCACCTTTTATTTAATAGTGATTCATTCCACAGTAGTATTTGAAAAATTTAGAACATGGCAAATTCCTACTTCTGGAGTAAATTCATTTCCATATACCTTTAAATATTTTTTATTTGCATTGATCTGTAAATTATGTAGGGACTATAAATACATATTGGTAAAAGTCAAAATGTTTTACACATTTAAAAGCAAATGCTATAGTCTCATTTAATAAAATATTAGAATAGCCTAGTAAATATTAATTTCTTGAAGGACTTCAGAAAAATCTCACCAGGGATAGAAAAACCTTACCTAAGATCAAAGACTTTGTGGGAAAGGAAAGGAAAGAAAGCAGTGGTGAGGGTAACGATTCCATATCCCTACCCTAGACCATGTTGCGTCCCTATATGCCGACAGCATTCTTAATGATTTCTATGGGCTTTGAAAGCTTAATAAGCAAGAGTACACACATATTTTATGCCTATGGTGAATAAGTAGCTTTATGTACACAGATGATTACAAATGTATCATTTCCAACCTCTATTTCAAGAGAAAAA
>NW_023197125.1:0-514 GCF_002007445.2 Ailuropoda melanoleuca
AAATAAATAAATAAATAAATAAATAAATAAATTTTTAAAATCTCCTAACAAATAAAAGTCCAGGAGCAGTTGGCTTCACAATGAATTCTACAAAACATTTAATGAAGAATTAATACCTATTCTTTTCAATCTATTCCCAAAAAGATAATAGGAAGGAAAACTTCTGAATTCATCCAATGGGTCCAGCATTACCCTGATACCAATCAGATAAAACTACAGGAAGGAAATACTGCAGGTGAATACCTGCGATGAAAATGGACCAAGAAATTCTCAATAAAATACTATTAAACTGAATCCAACAATATGTTAAAAAAAATCACTCACCATGATCAAGTGGGATTCATTCCTGAGTTGCAAGGGTGGTTCGATATGCACAAGTCAATCAACATGATACATCACATTAATCAAGAAAGGATGAGAAACGTATGATCCCCTCAATAGATGCAGAAAACATTTGACAAAGTACAACATCCACACATGATAAAAACCCTCAACAAAATAGGTTGAGAGGGAA
>NW_023197126.1:0-1884 GCF_002007445.2 Ailuropoda melanoleuca
CAGGAAACAACAATTGTTGGAGAGGATGTGGGGAAAGGGGATCCCTCCTACATTGTTGGTGGGAATGCAAGTTCGTACAGCCACTCTGGAAAACAGAGTGGATGTCCCTTAAAAAGTTAAAAATTGAGCTACACTATGATCCAGCAATTGCACTACTGGGTATTTACCCCAAAGATACAGACGTAGTGAAGAGAAGGGCCATATGCACCCCAATGTTCATAGCAGCATTGTCCACGATAGCTAAATCATGGAAGGAGCTGAGATGCCCTTCAACAGATGACTGGATTAAGAAGTTGTGGTTCATATATTACAACACAATATATGCTTTGATACCATCAGGATGAACTAAAAATTAACATCAGAAAGTCTTAAAGGATGAAAGAAGGCCCTGAAAGTCCATTTTCAGTTTGTGAAATATAAATGTGAGAAAGAATCCCACACATCTTGCCTTGGTGATGGTGGAAGGGCTCTGAACCAGCTGGTATAAATAGGACCTTCTTCATGGCAGCACTTGGTGGAGGGTATATTCGAGAGGGCTCTAGACTAGGAACAAAATACTTTTATATAAATTAGATATATGCTATAATTTTGCCATGAGGTAACTTAAACATTATTATAGTACTTTCATAAATTTTATAAGTAACCTAATTTATTAGCATTATACACATTTTGTCTTTCAGCTTTTTAAAAGCTGTGAGATTTTTGAAGTGTTTATCATCTTTAAACTTTTCACTAAGAAAAAGAAATCAAATAAAAAAAATCCAACCTTTGATATTTTAAGACCTAGGACATAATTTTCCNTTTTTGAAGTGTTTATCATCTTTAAACTTTTCACTAAGAAAAAGAAATCAAATAAAAAAAATCCAACCTTTGATATTCTAAGACCTAGGACATAATTTTCCCCCTGTAAAAAAAAAAAGTGCAGGAGGGCATTTATTCTCATGTCAAAGCAAACTAACCTCCTTGGTTAAAGATCTTTATAATTTCTTAGGGAAAGGTGTTCACAGGGTTTTACCAATCAAGAAAGAGCTATGANATAATTTCTTAGGGAAAGGTGTTCACAGGGTTTTACCAATCAAGAAAGAGCTATGAAAATAGACATACCCTGTGAATTTCTGAGTGTAAATATTCCATATCCCTCTGAATCCCAATTTGTCTGCCCCTTTCTCCCCAATTAAATCACCTTCTTGAGATCTTCAAACAAACCTTTTGCCAGGTAACCATGAAGTTCAGAGCTGCATCTGTCCTTACAGTTGGTATATACACACTATGCCAGAATCTCTCCAGCTTCTCACTAGACATTTAATCTTAATTTATTTTTAGTCCCAATAGCTGACTCACCAGTGTCTAGTCTTTTGTCCTGCTCAGGGAAATAGATACATGGCAAAACAGATTCTCTACCTTTCTTGATCGGTTGCATTTTTCTTTAGTGTTGTTCACCAAATGTTTCTGGCTCCTTACCTACAAAACCTATGGTACAATTGTAGTTCCTTACTTCCCTAGAAATTAGATATGGGGGCCATTGAATCCGTCAAAATCCTAGAGGAGAACACAGGCAGCAACCTCTTCGACCTTAGCTGTAGCAACTTCTCGCTAGACACGTCTCCAAATGCAAGGGAAACAAAAGCAAAAATAAACTATTGGGAATTCATCAGGATAAAAAGCTTTTGCACAGCAAAGGAAACAGTCAACAGAACTAAAAGGCAACCTGCTGAATGGGAGAAGATATTTGCAAATGACATATCAGATAAAGGGCTACTATCCAAGATCTAGAAAGAACTTATCAAACTCAACACCCAAAAAACAATAATCCAGTCAAGAAATGGGCAGAAGTCATGAACAGACATTTCTCCAAAGAAGACATACAAATAGACAGCAGGCACA
>NW_023197127.1:0-1649 GCF_002007445.2 Ailuropoda melanoleuca
TCCAAACGCAAGTCATAGCCTTCCTTCCTGGACTCTTCCAAAGCAAGTTTATAGAGTTTCTGTAGAAAAGAGAGTCATTAATCATCACTCCTTTCATAAAAAAATAAAGCTGTTTATTATTCACTTTTCCCTGTCCTTATTTAAACTATCGAAAGAAATCCACAAAATCAAGTATGAGGGTGTGTTTCTACAAAACTCCTTCATAGGTGCACAAGGACTTTAAGGCACATGTTCTAAACTTTGGGATTTTACTGATTGCTAAATTTCAAAAAAAAAAGGGGGGGGCGGAGATCAGTATGTGGTTGCCAAAATTTTGTTTTGCCAAATAAGCACATATAAAAAAAAATAACTATTTACTTTCACCATCATAATATAAAAGTAAGGCTATCTTAATCCTATAGAAGGAAAAAGAATAAGGACTTTTTTTCAAATTGAATATATTTGGATTTAAGGAAAACCCAATATATTGTGTTTATATTTTCATTTTGCTAGGGACTGTCATCACAGACCATGATCAGTCTGCATGGTAGGCTTCCAGGATGATTGCCCTGATGAAAATCCTGGTCCTGAAAGAGATGCCTAGAAAAATGCTTGCAAAGAGCATTAAATGGTAACCAGAACATTACTGAAGCACCAAAAGAATACAGGGCATGATAACCCACTGGGTTCCAGTACAGCACCCTGCCTGCTAAATAATTGTTTAATCAAGTAATGATGTGATACCCACACTGACCAGTAGGGAAAGGCAGTAGGGATGTCATTCCCATTGAAGTCTCTCCATAAGCATTCCATTCTCTGATTCCCTGTTGCTAAAAGGCTGGTCTATACTGTGGATCTATCACACAGCCCAAAATTGAATCAAGAGAGAACTCTTTTCTACTGATGTTAGTTTAGAGTATGTATAACAAATTAGTTGAAACATTTCACCAAGGAAATAGTTACAACAGCTCATTTTTTTTTGCCTTCCTATTCATTATATGACCAATAGTGTACTCACATGACTGTAGTTTATGCGATTTTGTTTGGCAAGCATGATTTCTGGTGTGTCTGGCATGACGTGGATCGTTTTCTTATCATTGTCCCAGGCTTCAGTATATAAGTGCTGTGGGGGGAAAAAAAAGTGAGAAAAATTGGGCATTCACAGACATTTTTCTTTTTGATTATGTGCCGATCACTTCTCCTCTAAACAAAGCAGAAGTAAAATGACTAAAGTTGCATAAATTCCTACTTTTCATGTAGATAAATTACTATTTCCAAGAGTATTTAGCTTACCAGTTTACTATTTCACTGACCCAGTTGTTACCGTTCCTTGTTAAAATTCTTTAACAATCTGAAAAGTATAATTGGGTTGCAGTAAACTCTGCAATTATGAAATAATTACAGCACATAGTATTTTTAATAGTTTAATATCTTGAAGTATTATTAAGTAACTACGGTATTATAATGGAAAAATCATTTTTAAAGGTATCCNCGGTATTATAATGGAAAAATCATTTTTAAAGGTATCCTAAATCCTAAAGGAATTATAGGAATGCCGTAACATGTCAGATTTTCTACCTTTTCCTATGGTGAATTCCCCGATCTAACAGTAAGGGGTAAAAACTCACCTTACTCATGTTCATAGCATTGCTCTTTGCCAACACCTGCTC
>NW_023197128.1:0-821 GCF_002007445.2 Ailuropoda melanoleuca
TCACTTCCAGAGGGTCTCATTTTTTCAAGTTTTTAAATTGCCATCTATATATCATTTGTTCCAAAATCATTATCTCTAGCTCACATGCCTCTCCTGTTATATGGCTGTCTTTTCAGTAATTTCTTTCACAGTATGTATCACACATCTACTCTGTGGCTCGCACCATTCCAGACCATAAGTATAAGATCGTCAAACACAGATCCTACCTGAAGAGGCTCATGTTCCAGTTGGGTTCGATAAAACACAGTGTAACTGTGTTTTATAAAACACCAACAAACACAGTGTAACTGACAAGATTGGTGAGCATAATGGAAATAAAATGGAAATTGTGCCAGAGATTCATGAAGATGAAAGAGAGCTTTAGTAAAGATGGCCTAGGAAGGCCTTCTGCATACTTAACACTTGAGATGAAACCTGAGTTCATGCTTCCCCATTGTACTCCCCCATCAGGTATCAGGTTGCCTTCTGGAGAGCTCTGTATCCGCCTATCTGTCTCTCTGACTTGGAGGGCAGAAGTTTGCCCAAGGTCCTCGCTTCTCTGAAGGATCTCAGAAGAGTTGTCAATTTTCAGATTGTTCAACTTCTCACTGGTTGTTAAAGAGTAGTGACTTCCAAGTTCCTTCTGTACCAGGTTAGAAACCAAAAGTCTCTGATGCAGGTTTGATTTTCATGCCACTTNGTATGCCACTTCATAGATTATTACACCAGTACAGAAATGTGATATCAAGATACAGACTCACTGTGTTTTTGAATATTGTTATTGAAGAGCTATGAAATGCATGTACACGTTTCTTGGTTGTTTTTATTTTATTTTATTTTGT
>NW_023197129.1:0-605 GCF_002007445.2 Ailuropoda melanoleuca
TCTGAAGCTTCCTTCTCCCTCCCCCTGTGTGATCCTCAGCACAAGAAAAAAACTGGGGTGTTCTCATTAAAAGCAAAAAGCACGGGTCCAGGATTTGGGGTTCATGGATTCAGACACAGCTCCATCACTTTTTTCGGGGTGCAACACTGAGCAAGTCATGTGAAAGTTCTAGGTCTCCCTTTCCTGATCTGTAAAAAGCATCATGATATGTCCTCTAGTCTTTGGAAAGATGAAAGGAGATAGTGTGCACAGACCCTCAGTAAACTATAAAGCATTATATTAATACATGGGAAGAGTTCTGATTATTCTCCCTTCATTCTCTCCTTTGTACAACCAAAAGCATCCTTAAGCACCTAGTATAAGGAGAGCATCATGTTAAGTCACCCACAGGGAAAAGGAAGACACAATGCTGCCTGTCAAGGATTTGTAATCTTCCTGGGGAGACATCGCATCTACAACGTGAAGTNGCTGTCAAGGATTTGTAATCTTCCTGGGGAGACATCGCATCTACAACGTGAAGTAATAATCCAAGGGTGAAAAGGTTAGGGGCCAATAACATCAACATGACTACAGAGATAAAAGAGACCTTAGAGCACTGCAGTGCT
>NW_023197130.1:0-1048 GCF_002007445.2 Ailuropoda melanoleuca
TCTCAGTTTTTTATTAAGCCTGAGCCTCTGGACTGTGAACTTCCCAAGTGTTTCTCAGTACTCTCCTCTTTTAGGTGAGGCAGGAAGGCTACAGTGGCCTGGAATTGTGTATTTTCCTTTCACCACGTGGAAGGCTAGAGCTGACTGGTGTTGACTATTTCTCTTCTCCCAGGTCATTCGGGCTCTGGTAATACCCCAGCAGTTCAGGCTCTGGTTGACTAGCTTCTCCTGAGGGTAGGCCTTATTAGGAACAGAGTGCTCTGTGGTATTACACAATGGTTCCTTTCCCCCTCTCCCCACCAGAAACATGAGAGGATTTTTGTTTGCTATTTATTGTGCGAACCTGGTTCAGCTCCTGGAGGTAAATCTTACAGTATCATGGAGCCCCCCTGTGATTGGGTCCCTCTGGGCTTTTTTGCTCTCAGACTTGTCCATAATGAACATCCAGCAATTTGTGAATCCTAGTTCACGTTTTCCTACCTCAGCATTAGTTTCCCCAGAAGTTTCTGCTCATAAATCTCGGGTAAGTTGTGACTCCCTGTATGTAGTCTTGTCTCCAGTCTTAAGGATGGCAGCTTGCTCTGCATCCTCCACAGATCCTGGGATCCTTATGGCTCCAAGGACGGTTGTTGATTTTTCAATCTGCTCAGCTTTTCAGTTGTTAGGTTGGAGTGACAGTCTCCAAATTCCTTGCATGTGAGACCAGAAACCTTAAATCCATTCCTTTATTTTTTTATCTCTCTAGTGTTTATTAAATACTTGCTATGTGTCATTATTTTGTAAGTTCTGCTGCTGTAAAAAATAATTTTTCTGCCATCATAGAGAATTTTTAGTGGCAAGAAGGAAACCATAAATAAGTTAAGTAGACACATATGGTGAAAAACATTGCAAAGGAAACCAGTCATGTCNCCAGTCATGTCATAGGTAGGAACTGGATGGGGAATAAAGGAACGCTAATTTAGATGTAGAGGTCAGGAAAGGCCTCACTGGGGAGGTTGACTTGTGAGCAGAGAAGCTGCCATCAAGGAGTGAACAACATTCTAGGTAG
>NW_023197131.1:0-610 GCF_002007445.2 Ailuropoda melanoleuca
GTGGGCCAGATTTGGCCATGGGATGTAGTTTTATGAACCTTATCTCATACCATTTCATAAAATGTTCAGCTCGATAAGCAATCCACCAAAAATTATTTCATACAATAGAGTTTTCATCCAGAACATTACATGTGCTTTTATTCAGAACATACTATACATAACCCATGTAAGAGCTTTCATTCATGATATCATATAAGCTTGGTCGACATCTGGAGTCAGCATGAAGGTCTCAATGCCACGTTTAGAAAGAAACCTCAAACATAAGTCAGAAACCCACACTCTTGACATGGATGGGGTCATGGCGCAGAGGCCATCCTCAGTGTATTTGAGGATAGTCTGGGAATCATTATCAGGCTTTCTCTTTATTAGCATACCCAAGCTTCCTTATATTTTATAGCATGATATCCTGAAATTGAACTTCTCCATGTTAAAATGTCAAGATNTATGTTAAAATGTCAAGATAGAATGAGTAACATGATAGTATTTGGTCTGTGCTAAGAGAGAAAGAAAAATACATGCATAACACATATATGAATAGATATTTAAAAGACAAATTACATGTGGTTATATACTAACGATTGGAAACAAAATTCATTTGAGAATTTTTAGT
>NW_023197132.1:0-621 GCF_002007445.2 Ailuropoda melanoleuca
TCCATTTGTCTTTTTAAAAATCCTGCCTGTAAGTCAGTAAGCCTTTTCTATCTGAATACTCATTGTTTTTTTCTTTAGCTCAAGAAGTTCTTGTATTGAATGAATACTTGTTCTCTATCTGTTCCTTTTTTTTGTTCCATATTTTTCTCTACTTAGGATTCTCACTTCTAATTTTTCTATTGTAGGATGGTTTTCCCTACCTCCCCATTTGATCTTCCAAAACTAGTTCCAAAAAACACTACAGTAGTCATCTCTTTTCTTTTTAATTCATGAGTCATATATATTTTTTGTATCAAGTAGCTTTATTTTTTAAATTACATTAATTGTATTTTTATTATCTNTTTTTATTATCTTCAGGGCTATATCACCCATAGTCATTCATAGAGCTGTACTCAGATTATTTAGCTTGAAACCTGTAAGCAAATAAGAATCTGTGTCATATTAATATGATGGAGAAGCAAGCCCTGCCTAAGCTACTGGTTTTTGGGTTGTCTTCTTTAAGACTACACTGAGGATATTTCACCTGAGATATATGCAGTCCTTACTATTAAATTTCTCCCTTTTATTTTAGTTAAAATGGAGGAATTGCTCTTCTTAGAGGCAAATTGTTCAATCTGTTTG
>NW_023197133.1:0-734 GCF_002007445.2 Ailuropoda melanoleuca
GGCCCCCAGACTCAGGCCCTCAACCCCCACCAATATGGCCGTCCCTGGCCCTCCATCCCTGGCCCTAAGCCCGCCAGTGTCTGTCTTCAGGGCTGTGCATCACCTGTGGTCAATGTGATCCAGAAGGCAGGCCCATGGTGAGTGTGCAGCGTAGCAGTACCCAGGTGCAGGGCACAGGGTGATGTGAGTGATGTGGCCGTGGAGAAGAAGAGTAGTCCCAACAGCTGGAAGATGCCTGTGGCCAGCAGCATGTGGCCACCATAGACCAGCACGGGCATGGACAGCATCACATTGGCCAGCAGCCAGCAGAGGAATGCCACCCTGGAGAGCCAGGACCCAGTGAAGGCTGGCCTAGACACCTCTACTTGGAAGGGCCCAAGGAGATTCAGGGACCCAAGAACACCCCAAAGATGTGAGATAGGGATTTCTGCCTATAGGTTTCCCAACCAAGCACAGTGGGGCTGGTGCCACCCTCTCCCACCAGAGATTTCCACATAAGTGGAGGAAAGATGGGTAGAAACTCCATTCCTGTGTCAGGCCAGCAGGGCCTCCATCCCACCCTCACCAGAGCATGGCTGAGGTATAGTGTCCCGCNTCCAGGCAATACTGGCTGTGTAGACCACATGGGCTGTTTGGGGTGAACTTCTCAGCCAGGTAGAGCATGGGGTCCGGCAGCCCCTTCTCCAGTGCCTTTGCATACTCCTCAGCAGTTTTCACCCAGGCGCCAGGTGAAC
>NW_023197134.1:0-770 GCF_002007445.2 Ailuropoda melanoleuca
GATGTAATTTATATAATAGAATATTACTGAGCTATAAAAATAATGAAGTTCTGCCATTTGTGACAACTTGGATTGACCTAGAGGGTATAATGCTGAATGGAATAAACAGAGAGAGAACGACAAGTACCATATGATTTCACTTATATGTGAAATCTAAAAACAAAACAAAACAAACCAGAAACAGACTAAAAAATACAGACAATAAACTGCTGGCTGCCAAGGGGATGGGAGGAGAATAAACAAAACAGGTGAAGAGCATTAGGAGGCATAAACTTGCAGTTATAAAATAAGTAAATCTTGGTGACCTAAAGTGCAGCATAAGAAATAGTCAATAACATTGTAATAACTTTGTATGGTCACAGATGGTAGCTACACTTATTGTACTGAGCATTTTGTAATGTATATAAATGTCAAATCACTGTGTTGTACACCTGAAACTAATATAACATTGTATGTAAACTATACTTCAATTAAAAATAAGTAAATGAAATACTTAGGCATACATCTAAAAATATATTTATTTTTTAGAAAGACTTTGTTTATTTATTTANATTTATTTATTTATTTGAGAGAGAAAGACCGTAAGCACAAGCAGGGGAAGGGGGCAGAGGGAGAAGCAGACTCCCCAGTGAGCAAGGAGCCCGATGCAGGACTTGATTCCAGGACCCTGGGATCAGGACCTGAGCTGAAGGCAGACACTTAACTGACTGAGCCACCCAGGTGTCCCTAAAAAAAATATTTAAACATCTGAGGAAAACTACAAAATTCTG
>NW_023197135.1:0-278 GCF_002007445.2 Ailuropoda melanoleuca
TTATTTTTTAAATTTATTTATTTATTTGGAAGGGCAGGCGGAGAGGGAGATCGAGAATCGCATACCGACACCACACTGAGCGCGAAGCCTGATGTGGGACTGGACCTCACAACTCTTAAGATCATGACCTGAGTCAAATTGACAGTCAGACGTTTAACCAACTGAGCCACCCAGATGCCCTCAACTGGGGCATCTTCATTTCAAAAAGTTCATTTAAATGTTACCTTGGTGAGGGGCGCCTGGGTAGCGCAGGCGTTGGGCGTCTGCCTTCGGCTCAG
>NW_023197135.1:421-612 GCF_002007445.2 Ailuropoda melanoleuca
TAAAAAAAAAAATGTTACCTTAGTGATACTGACAGGTAAAATTAATCATTACCTCCTGATTTCTTTATAATCGTAGAATTAAATGCATACATCTTATATGACGTGCTCTATAGCGTGAACGTGTGTGCGTACGCATGAGCATGTGTGCTCACACGTTTTGGGAAAGCACTGGATGCTATGGAGAGAAGAGG
>NW_023197136.1:0-1581 GCF_002007445.2 Ailuropoda melanoleuca
CAGACTCATCAGTGCACGAACACACAGCATTCTGTTTGGACAAGGGCACAGGTGTGTCCTCGCAGGGAAGTTGTACCGTCCGAGGCCATCCTATTCTGGAGGACGACTTTCCTCAGAGAGACATTTCAGTGTTCGGTAAAGTCAGGCTTTGCTAACTATTATTTAAGGCTTGTTGGGTAAATTTAGTAGGGGCTTCTAGATATGTTATAACATCCTCCAGGCCAATGGAAGGAACAAAAACAGTGGCCAAATGATCACATTCATGGAAAATAGAATGTGCCCATCTGACCTTGAGAAGAGGGAGTTTGGCAATTTTTGTTACCATGGAGCAAATTCTTCCCTGTGCCCAGGGAAAACCCAGGGTGCAGTGGCCCAGCCACTCAGGTGGAGCCATGGCCAGTAATTTATGCCACAAAATCACTGGGTTCCACGGGGGGGCTGCTCAGTCAATAGCTGGGTAGCATGGCCAGTCAGTGCCAAACCAGTTGCTATCCATTGGTGTGACAGGATGCCCACACAGTTCCAGTGATGTTCATTCTATATTCTTGGTACAATTGTGTTGGTTCTGTTTAGAGTGATTTTTCCGTTCCCAANGTTTAGAGTGATTTTTCTGTTCCCAATATAGGGGTGCCTGGTTGCTCCAACGTCCATAACCTGGAATAAGCCTCATGAACCCAATCCAAATCTGAGTATAGCCACCCATGGCTCTGATGGTGGTATTTTTAGTACCCTTCTAGTGAGCAGTTTGATGGACTACCTGTGTGGGTTGATTGACAGAAAAAGTCTGCCTATGGCCAGTGTTATTGATAGCGTGTGCCACAGGCCAGGTTTCTGGATCAGTATTGGTGATATCAGACAACTGCGTACTTGTCCTAGCTCATTCTTCCTTAACGTACTGCTTTATGGCCTTCCAATCCCTTCCCTGGGGTGCTGATACCCACCGTGGCAATCCTGACGAGCTAGAGAGAGGCAGCTGCCCACATTCCAAAAGCTGAACTGATTCCTTTATTAGGTATGTGAATGGACCCACTTAGAAAGGTATTTCCGACAGGTGCCCATTCTGTGACCAGACACATCAGGAGCAGCAGAAGTCTAAGGTCAGAAAGGCAGATACTTAATAGGAACTTGTATGGAAAGGGCTTCCTCTTCCAAAAGAATTACACTTATGGCTAATGTCGATGCAGCTTTAGGACTTGGCCTGGTTGAGCATATCATACATATTGAGCAGAGGATGCAGCCCTGTCAGGCACGAAGAGGTGGGCTGGGATGGGATATGTTAAGCCAGATTCCTGCCTCTTCCTTCTTTCAATGGTGCGTGCTTCATTCCAGGTATAACACATTTCCACAGGCCCATCTTGCAGCAACACAATGGAATCCCAGTGGGGATTAAGTAGTTCCCTTTCACTCAGGGGTGTGAAGTAACTCATTCACCTTGGCAGCGTGGCCCATTACAAATTCCAGTAGATAATGCCTTTCTCGGGCACAATGGGACTTGGCATTCCCAGCAGCATAGCACACTGATCCACAATGAGAGTCAGGGCAATGGGTGTCTCCTGGCCTTCCGTACCTGTAAGGTGTTGG
>NW_023197136.1:8075-11850 GCF_002007445.2 Ailuropoda melanoleuca
AGTTCACAATTCTCTGTGATCTACGAGAGCCTCAGTGTTGCCTCTCTCCAAGTAGCCCCATGCTAAACATTCACTGGCCTTCGCCTTTACATCTATGAGCTGGAGGAGGCTTAGAGCCATCCTGTCACGTGGGTAGAAGAGCCAAATGTGAGACGTGAGCCTCTGGTGTCTGAAAATCGCCAAATGGAAAAGTTTATTTAGAAAGCACTTTCCTTAGGAAAAATATACACAAAATTGTCTATAATCTTCAGGAAAAGTAGACAATGTGACCGTTTGGGTAATCGTTTCTAAAAATATTTGATTTTCAAAAAATAAGATAATTACAAGAGGAAATTTAAATATTAAAAAAGTTAAACAGCCAATAGCCATCTTGTAATAAAAAAAAGTTGAATCAAATTACTCAAAATTAAAGAAATAAAAATTCTAATTAGAATGCACAGTTCGCTCTTCTGTGTCTCAGGTCTTCCACAAACTGTTTCAGAAGTGCCTTTTTAGATATACTCAGAGGGCAAAGCAATAATGTTTGAGCCTGAATTTTGAGCACTTCAGTGTTTACTAACTGTCGATGGTGTTAATATATCTCTAAGTATGAGTATTTACATTAAGAAATGTGAATTGAAATAGCTTTCTTCCCAATATTTATTTTTACAGGCAAGAGCATTCATTAAACAACAACAACAAAAGCCAAACCTGTAAACATTCTGAAATCCCCTGCTGCTTGATGTCTAAGGAATCCACAGCTGCTAAGTTGCTAGGTTTTTTAATCAAGCTACACTATGATGTGGGCGGTGCTCAAAGCTGAATTCAGTGTTAGTTTTTGTTGTTGTTGTTGTTTTAATTAGCAAATTTTGTTTGTTTGTTTGTTTAATGCAGCTCTGCAATACGTAGCTAATCTTACCAGGCAACTTCTGAGTGAAGAGTTCACTGATAAATCCATGAGTTGAATTATATTACTGTTTAAACACAATTGAAGACCTGAACATACTAATTTATCAAAATTCAACAAACCAAAGGAATAGTCTAAACTTTGTCATATAAAGAGTGGGTCACTCTTAGGCTCCAACACTGCTCTCCTTCATCTAGAATTTACGAATATGAAGTTGAAAAAGTCATTTTTACTACTATTAGGCCAATAGAAAGGCTTTAACCTCAGATATACACTATTATATTTCTTGTATTGTCAAATTTTATAAATAAACATATTTTCTAAATTACTGCAAATAAAATAGATATTAACATGGAAAACTATTTTTAAGTTTTTATTTTACTCCCAGTTAGTTGACAAACTATATGTTCCTTATTAATTTTAAATTGCATTCTTATTTTTCATTCTAAATGAAATTGCTTAATTATATATATTTTGCATATCAGAAATTAGATACAAAAGATATACTAAATACAAAGCTCAAATTCTGAAAATATTTGAAACATTATTAATTACTTAGGTCATGTAATAGCTTCAATTTGTGGTTTCATTAAAGAAAATTTTATAAAAGCTCTTCACAAATGTATTTCATTACAGTTTATTGTGGACGTTGTCAGTCATCTCAAGGCTGAAAGACTCTGTCACTTTTCATTTGGAAAAATCAAACAGCTTTTTAAATGACCAAATGATTGATTCCTTCCTTCCAAAATACCCTGAGGCAAATACCCTAAACACATACAGACACATACATACGTGTCCGTGTGCACACTCAGTCATCTGTCTTCAGAGCGTGTGTTTCAAAAACATCCTAATTCAAAAACTCAACAGTGTTACTTACTTTTTGCATTGACATGTAAATAAAGTATATATTTATATGTTCAATTAAAATTTTATATGCTGTTGAAAATTTCTGGATCTGAATTAATAAAAATAAGTCTACTAGATGGTAAGTAGACTTCAACTGAACATTTCAAAAAAAAAGATTTATTTATTTATTTGAGAGAGAGCAAGAGTGAGCATGAAGGGGGGAGGGGCAGAGGGAGAGAGAGTCTTAACCAGACTCCCCATTGAACATGGAAGCCCCAGGTGGGGACTCAATATCAGGACCCTGAGATCAGGACCTGAGCCTAAACTGAGTCCAACACTTAGCCAATTATGCCACCCAGGCACCCCTCAACTGACCTTTTTATATGAAATTATATCTAGGTTTATGTAATATATGTGGTTGAAATTTTTATATACTTAAAAAAATGGTTATCAGGTATATTACTAAATTATATTCATTCTTAATAATGGTGGCATTTTNTATCAGGTATATTACTAAATTATATTCGTTCTTAATAATGGTGGCATTTTTGTGAAAAAAAAATTCTATTTAAAATATCCCCTTGGGATGTACTGTATGGTGATTAACATAATATAATAAAATAAAATTTAAAAAAAAAATATCCCCTTGATGTGAAACATATATTTTAAAATTGAATTAAATGTATTTTAGATAATTTATACATGAGTACATGCTGTATACTTAGAGAGTCAATTTTTCCTCTCCTGAATAAACATTTATAAATAAGCCATTGTAAGAAGGAAAGTAACCATTACATTTGAATTTATTAAGTAACTGGAGTTTGGTAAGTCTCTGCTTATTAGAGTGGTCCATTCATACTTTATATGACTATTGACGAAGTATCAACTGAGTATAATATTTTATAATTTTTTTACTTGCTTGCTCTTTTTAAATCTTCCTTCCCTACCTTGTTTTGCATAATTTGAATATTTTTGGTTATGCTTCTCAAATGGTATACTGTGTTTGAAACCGTAGATCTCCATCAGGGAGTTATATCCTCTTATGTTGTTTTTACTGTGATGGAGGAGAAAGCAAACTAGATACCGTAACCTTGTGAACATCTTGATTTATAACCTGTTTGTACGCATCTCAGTAAAACCACAACACAGAAATGTTTGCCTAATAGCCACGTAAATACATGACATTTTAATCACAGAAAACATTATTTTAACATATTTTATTATTTGAACAGTTTTAGATTTATGGATTGTTTGTAATGGTAGAACAGAGAGTTCTCATGTACGTTCCGGTCAGTGTCGTCTCAGTAATATCTAACATTAGCATAGTACACTTGTTATAATTAATAAACCAATATTGATAAATTGTCATTAAGTAAAACACATACTTTATTCAGACTTTCTTAATTTTTACTAATGTACTTTTCTCTTCCAAGATTTTATCCAGGATACCACAGTGCACTAAGTTGTCAGGTTTCTTTAGGCTATAATGTTGTCTGTGGCACCTCCTCAGACATTGGTTCTTTTTTATTTTTTTTTAAAGATTTCATTTATTTGACAGAGAGAGAGAGAGACAGACAGCAAGAGAGGGAACACAAGCAGGGGGAGTGGGAGAGGAAGAAGCAGGCTCCCAGCACAGGAGACTGATGCAGGCTCAATCCCAGGAATCATGCCCTGAGCCGAAGGCAGAAGCTTAACGACTGAACCATCCAGGCACCCCGACATTGGTTGTTTCTGATGAACATGATAATTGTGAAGAGTATTGGTCAGATAATTAGCAGACGGTCCCATCACTAGCATTTGTTCCTGCGATTAGGCTGGAGTTCTGGATATTGGAGAGAAAGACTACAAAGGTGAGAGGCCATTTTACTCCCATTTTATGAAAGATACACTGTTCCCATATGACATCATTGATGATGACTTTAATCACCTGCCTAAGGCAGGGTTTGTGGGGATAAAATAAATAAAATAAAATAAAATAAAATAAAATAAAATAAAATAAAATAAAATAAAAATTCAGTGAGAACCCACTGAACAAGAAATAAA
>NW_023197137.1:0-857 GCF_002007445.2 Ailuropoda melanoleuca
GTATGCAACATAACTACAGAAATATAAAGTTACAGCTCCTTCGTAACATCGATGCAAATATGTCAACAGCTAAAGCATTTCATATGTCCTGTTTAATCAACTAACTGAGACTCTGAAAGCTTACGGACATACACAGTGTTCTAGTTCAACATGAATCAGCAAGAACACAAACAAAACCCTTTGAAAACTCTTACTATGTATGGAAAATATTATAAAAATAGATGCTAATGGTAAATAACAATGAAAAATGAGGTTTTGATACGTTGACTATTGCTGACAATAGTTGAAAATAACACAGGTTATTAGATTATCCAAGTGATTATCAGCCCTAATAATTTGGGTGCCTTATTGCCCAATTATAATTTTTTTTGGTAAAAAAAAAAAAATACCAGGATCGCCCACCTAAAATCCTGCAGGGGACTGACATTCTCAGCGGTCGAAACATTTTGCCCCTCTTCTCCAACCTCATTTTCCGTGTTAGATCCCCTGTGGCAGTCCCATCGGATGGGATTAGATAGCTATGGTGTTGCCTTTCTGCCTCCACAGACAGCTTTCATGTGGACGAATTACTCTGCTCTGTGTATGACATACCATTTCACAGTGAAATGCCAAAGCACTTTATGATCTTGCCCTTTCTCATCTTTTAAGTCAAAAATGTTTCTACTCTGTTCTCATTTACCANGTGTTTCTACTCTGTTCTCATTTACCATTGTAATAGTAAAAGCAAAATGCTGATATTTTCTGATGATTTATACGTTTAGTGTTGTAAGAACAACTACTTAACAGCAGCAAATGTGAAAATTTATAAACTAAAAAAATAAATATATTTTACTTAATATCAAGTTCGGTTACTGCTT
>NW_023197138.1:0-837 GCF_002007445.2 Ailuropoda melanoleuca
TTCTCTGGGTTTGTGAGCTGGAAAAAGCCATATATGTGCTCTATACCTCAGTTTCACTGTCTATAAAATGCGTCCTGTCCAACATGCTCATAGCTTTGTTGCGAGGCACACGTGTCTTATTATAGGTTTAGCAGGTGCTTTGATGCACTTCCCAGATCCCTCCTTTAGGACAAAGCACTCCTTCCCTCGGCTGCTGGAGCATTGGCTCCTGGTGGCTCAGAGCTGAGGCCCTCCCNAGCTTCCAGCAGCTGAGGGAAACTTCCATTCCCAAGACTGCACATTCTCCAGGGGAGCAGCCCCCATCCAATCCTGTCCTTATGAGGGAACAGAGGCTGGTCCCCCGTCTCGATTCTGGACATCCCAAAGCCCATCCCAGCAGCAGAGCTGCCCATGGGATCAGCTGGGACCTTTATTGTGACTGCACTGCAGCCCAGCCTCCCCCTCTGCCAAATCTTGCAACCCTTGCTCTGTACAGTTTGAACCTGAGGTCTCTCCCCATCAAATTTCTGTGTGTAAATTTCTCAAAGTCTGTTTCAAAGGAAAATTGACCTAAGATGATAGGAGAAACCACTTGTGCAAAATTGAAGTTTGTTAGTTAAAAAACAACATTAGCACTTTACAAAATATTTGGGGGGGAACAGAATCAAGAAAAAGAAATATGTATCATGGTCCCACTGCAATAAAGCACCCTCAATCATGTGTTAGTGAATACATGGGAAATCAGTGACAAGCCTTCATGTGGCGATTTGCTCTGTTTCTTCCAGTCTTTTTTCCTATACATGTATTTTTCATAAAAGTATAACCAAACAACCTTATATACACCATTTTCACCTGCCA
>NW_023197139.1:0-1644 GCF_002007445.2 Ailuropoda melanoleuca
AAAACTACTTATGAAAAACAATATGAACTGACCTTCTTGAATTTATGTAACATGAGGGTGGGGGTGCTATAAGACATTTCCTGAAATATAGTTTTAAAAGCCTGGCTTTTATACTTTCTGCTTTTTCTATAATCCTCACTCTAACATTGATAGGCAACGAATAATGATTTTTCTTGTTCTATTTGTAGTTGAAACTATTGTTTGACTCATCAAGAAATTCTAATGAGAAACTTTCTATGACCAGCAATCAGATTGCAGAACTATGGCTATTTTCCATGTATATTTGGGAAACCTTAGTAATTGAGTAATTAAAATAGATCATATCATCATGTGTCTAGAAAAAATTAGGATATACTCAAAATATGAATGATTAGGGGTTGGAGAATTTTTTAATCTACGGGTTTATTGTCTTAGACTGGCATGTCTAAAGCATTCTCAAAGCGCTTTTATCTACATTATACGTTTTTAAAAATTTGAGGTAAAATTCACATAACATGAAATCAACCATATTTTAGAGGAAACCAGTGGCATTTAGGGTATTCCCAATGTTCTCAAAACTTCTTGTGCATCTGATCCCCTGTAGGGCTTGTTAAAACACACAATGCTAGGCCCCACCTCAGAGGTTTTGACCTGATAATTTGCATTCTCCCAAGTTCCCAGAGGATGCTGATGTTGTTGGTCTAGGGACCACACTTTGATAACCACTGATCTATGAATTCCGAAACAGCTGAAATGACAAGAATTGAGTCTATCTTTAAGACTCCCTCCTCTTTGAGGAGAGGGTAAATGGCTCATTAGAAGCCAGCTGGTGATGCTAAAACCTACCAGTGGGGATTATTCCAAAGGTTGTTTGAACTGCATCTCAGAGTCCCACGCTTCAGGGAAAATGCAAATGTTAACCCAACTTTGGCTTGGAGCCACTCTGAAAACCTTAAACATTGGGCTTAGCCATAGATTAAGAGGATATATACAAAAGGAGGGCACTGGATTTCTAATGTATTTTTAGTGACAGTTTCCATTCACAGTATGTTAAAGTCAGTGAGCAGGAAAAGAAAAAAAAAAAAGAAGAAAAAAGCAAGCAAAGCATTTCATTTCTTTAAGTAATACATGTGGTAAGGGGTTAAACCTTGGGTGAAAAAAAATTATTTTTGCTAGAGTATTTGTCCTATTTCTCAAAGACACTAGATCTTCCTTCATTTTCTACAGTTTTGGAGTCCTGAATATAGTGTAGTGCAAACGCCTGCTATACAACAAGGTAAGACTTTAACAGCGAGTTTTATATAGCCAGCGCTTTTTGAAAGCAAGGTGTACTGAGGAAAAAAAAAATGCTGGATATTGGACGCCTAACCTCTGCTTTTGGGGTCCAGCTCCCCATCAGGCAAACATTTAGAAAAATTCTATTGCTTGGGAATAACAAGGAAAAGTTCTCACCTAAGCTATCAGCTTTTAACTGTGCTTTTGGCTTTTCTGACTTTCATAAGCCACAGAAATTAAACTCTTTTTTTTTTTTTAAAGAAAGGCCGACATATTTGACACTACTGTAATTAAAGTAGTCTAACCTGCAGCACACAGGTTTTCTCAATCACAAGAACAATAGATCAAGAAGAGAACAATTAAGCATAATTTTGAACACTTCTTTGAAAA
>NW_023197140.1:0-655 GCF_002007445.2 Ailuropoda melanoleuca
GCAATTCAGTGGAAAAAGAGAGAATCTTTTCAACAAAGTGCCAGAACAATTGGGTATCCATATACAAAAAAGGAAATTTATTTATACTTCTCACCACATACAAAAATTAACCCAAAATACATCATAGAAATAGAAGCAAAACCTAAAATATAAAATTCCTGGGAAACCTAGAAGGAAATGTTTGTGACTTATAAAACTTATTAAAAAAAAAAAANCTTATTAAAAAAAAAAAACAAGGGGGAAGAAAGAGAACTGAATAAACACTGCAAATAGAGGGGGTTGCAAAGGTTAAAGATAAAACAAACTGCAAACAAAAAGGAAGAAACAAAAATATTAATAACGTATCAGATAGGATTCTGGGGAAAATCATTAGGCACATACAGAATAATACTACATTATAATTTTAACACATTTGAACTTCAAGTGTACGGAAAGGGATTTATGGTAAACCCTATTCCATGCTACACTCAGCTTCAGACCACATGTGGACATTAACCATTTCCCTCTTCTCTCACACCTGCATACCCATCCCAAGGTAATATCCTGACTTCCTTGTTAATCATTCAGTTGCTAACATTTAATACAGTAAATACATATGTCTTTTTAATTATTTTTATTTCTGTTGCCTTTATTAAAAAGTATCACATACAGAATT
>NW_023197141.1:0-843 GCF_002007445.2 Ailuropoda melanoleuca
GTATGCAACATAACTACAGAAATATAAAGTTACAGCTCCTTCGTAACATCGATGCAAATATGTCAACAGCTTAAGCATTTCATATGTCCTGTTTAATCAACTAACTGAGACTCTGAAAGCTTACGGACATACACGGTGTTCTAGTTCAACATGAATCAGCAAGAACACAAACAAAACCCTTTGAAAACTCTTACTATGTATGGAAAATATTATAAAAATAGATGCTAATGGTAAATAACAATGAAAAATGAGGTTTTGATACGTTGACTATTGCTGACAATAGTTGAAAATAACACAGGTTATTAGATTATCCAAGTGATTATCAGCCCTAATAATTTGGGTGCCTTATTGCCCAATTATAATTTTTTTTGGTAAAAAAAAAAAAANNNGGTAAAAAAAAAAAAATACCAGGATCGCCCACCTAAAATCCTGCAGGGGACTGACATTCTCAGCGGTCGAAACATTTTGCCCCTCTTCTCCAACCTCATTTTCCGTGTTAGATCCCCTGTGGCAGTCCCATCGGATGGGATTAGATAGCTATGGTGTTGCCTTTCTGCCTCCACAGACAGCTTTCATGTGGACGAATTACTCTGCTCTGTGTATGACATACCATTTCACAGTGAAATGCCAAAGCACTTTATGATCTTGCCCTTTCTCATCTTTTAAGTCAAAAATGTTTCTACTCTGTTCTCATTTACCATTGTAATAGTAAAAGCAAAACGCTGATATTTTGATGATTTATACGTTTAGTGTTGTAAGAACAACTACTTAACAGCAAATGTGAAAATTTATAAACTAAAAAAATAAATATATTTTACTTAATATCAAGTTCGGTTACTGCTT
>NW_023197142.1:0-1294 GCF_002007445.2 Ailuropoda melanoleuca
TTTTACCCCTACCCAGAGGCTCTACATTGGGTTTAACTAAGGACTGGTTTCCACCATAACAGAAAATAAAACAAACCAGTTCTTCTTCCCAGAGCATATAATATTGCAAGCCACATGATCAATACACTTATCATTTTGATTATTTTAATTATGACAAAAACCTTATACTCCTAAACCACGTTGACATCCTTTGGTGCCATGCTTACTAGGAATTATGAAAATATTCATTTCATAAGGATGTCTCTCACCTTTATTTTTATTTCTGCCTAAGAATATATGGAGTTATATTCTACAGCATCTTAATAACTTGATCCCTCAACAATTTTCTCACTACATAACAATTAAGTATAATCACAGCAATTAAATAAAAATGACAGACTGTAAATCAACAGTAAATAATATATTCACCTCTGTCCAACTACATATGATTATTCTATTTGGAGTCTATCTGCTCAGAATAGTAACGTACAAGACTGATTCCTGATTTTTTGAATATGTTCTGATTTGAAAACTTGGAATAACATTCTTTTCTTTACAACATTCAGAATATATTAAGCTCCTAAGTTGTTTTTTTGTTTTGTTTTGTTTTTCCTCCTGAATGCTGGGATTTTCTTTGATATGGGAGAATTTTAATTTGCCTATAGGCTACAGATAGAAATACTCACTATTTCCAAATACAATATTTAAGCAAATTAACGCTATCTATAGCCATGTCATTTTCTCCCAAGTTGTCCATTCTATTTCTGATATCGACTGGCAAATATTTTTGTTAATTTTTGGATACGATATAATCACCCTTATCTCTGAGTTTCTATATCCGAAGATGCGTGGATTAAATAAGGTACTTAGTCCAAGGCAGTTCAAGTCAAGCTGTACATTATGTGAGAACCTAATGGCCCCAAGCTTCTATCAGTAACTTTTTCTTTTTCCCCCCAGTAAAGCAATAGCAATTCCCCCAGTGACTCTGTGACACATATTTGTTAGAACTGAAATTACACAGCCGGCAGTCATGAAAAAGTGGCAGGGTGGCAAAGGTTGTGCACGTGATTTACATACTGTTTAGGATAGCACTTTTTAAAAGAAGCAAAGTGGTAGAAAACACTGATAAGGACCTTACACTCTAGTCAGCATAGTAGAGCAGGTTACCTACTGAGGTTACTTGGCCTCAGGGTCAAGAGGATGGATTTACTAAGACTCAAATTTATTTTAACCAGACCTTGGACAGAAAAATAACAAAAGCTTTTAAACACAGCAAATGAAACAGTGTGTGCTTGGGGGATGAGATTGGGTGTCA
>NW_023197143.1:0-821 GCF_002007445.2 Ailuropoda melanoleuca
GTGCAGGGGGTGACAGATGGCCACGAAGCGGTCATAGGCCATCACGATCAGGAGAAAGATGTCCAACCTGGCAAAGAGTATGAGAAAATAAATCTGAATAATGCAGCCTGCGTAGGTTATGACTTTGCTGTGAGCCTGGATGCTCCACAGCATCTTGGGGACGGTGGCGGAGATGAAGCAGATGACTACAAAGGACAGGTTGTCAAGAAAGAAGTACATGGGGGTGTGGAGGTGGGAGTCAGATCTGACGGCCAGGATGAGGAGCAGATTTCCACACACAGTGGAAGAGGAAAAACCCGAATACGAGGGTTCCTTCCAAAAATCCCAGAAGAAAGTTTGAAATTTGGGTTTCATTGCTCGGTTCCATGTGGTGGAGGTGACTTCTGAGAAAGAGGGAGACAACATGACTGATGTTCACACAGACTTGCATTACTCACAGATTTGAAACACTACTTCTTCTTCTTTGTAGTCTAGAAATTCATTTTAATACGTTGTGCATGCCTGTAGTCCCTTCATGTGCCACCATCGTGATGGCATTTTTGTTCCAATCATTTTTTCCCAAAAGGTCATGTGTTCTATAATTTTAATTAAAAATGCTTCCAAATTTCAGAAATATAAAGTGAGTGTTGGCCATGATTTAGGCATTGTCTAGGCAAGGGGTATAGAGTACTAAAGNATGCTTCCAAATTTCAGAAATATAAAGTGAGTGTTGGCCATGATTTGGGCATTGTCTAGGCAAGGGGTATAGAGTGCTAAAGAACTAAAGTCCCTAACATTCAATGATGGAGAAAGAATACATTAACAACTAAGGTAATTAAATA
>NW_023197144.1:0-784 GCF_002007445.2 Ailuropoda melanoleuca
GTGCAGGGGGTGACAGATGGCCACGAAGCGGTCATAGGCCATCACGATCAGGAGAAAGATGTCCAACCTGGAAAAGAGTATGAGAAAATAAATCTGAATAATGCAGCCTGCGTAGGTTATGACTTTGCTGTGAGTCTGGATGCTCCACAGCATCTTGGGGACGGTGGCGGAGATGAAGCAGATGACTACAAAGGACAGGTTGTCAAGAAAGAAGTACATGGGGGTGTGGAGGTGGGAGTCAGATCTGACGGCCAGGATGAGGAGCAGATTTCCACACACAGTGGAAGCGGAAAAACCCGAATACGAGGGTTCCTTCCAAAAATCCCAGAAGAAGAAAGTTTGAAATTTGGGTTTCATTGCTCGGTTCCATGTGGTGGAGGTGACTTCTGAGAAAGAGGGAGACAACATGACTGATGTTCACACAGACTTGCATTACTCACAGATTTGAAACACTACTTCTTCTTCTTTGTAGTCTAGAAATTCATTTTAATACGTTGTGCATGCCTGTAGTCCCTTCATGTGCCACCATCGTGATGGCATTTTTGTTCNATGGCATTTTTGTTCCAATCATTTTTTCCCAAAAGGTCATGTGTTCTATAATTTTAATTAAAAATGCTTCCAAATTTCAGAAATATAAAGTGAGTGTTGGCCATGATTTAGGCATTGTCTAGGCAAGGGGTATAGAGTACTAAAGAACTAAAGTCCCTAACATCCAATGATGGAGAAAGAATACATTAACAACTAAGGTAATTAAATAACATTTCAGATGGTGGCAGGTGGTATG
>NW_023197145.1:0-874 GCF_002007445.2 Ailuropoda melanoleuca
TTTGGGTAGAGTCTCCGTGTCCCCTGAGAGGGGGGATGGGGATGGGCACCCTGTGAGCCGGTATTTCCAGGGTTTTGTTCACTGGCGGCTTTCCCTGGCGGTCTGCTGTGCCTCTCCTCTGAGTCAGAGCAGCACTGGCCGAAATTCAGCCTCTGTCACAGAACAGAGGGATTGCGGCCCATTCTCCACTGATGTTCTGGCCACTTTAACTCTGTTTCTGTTGGTGCTGCTCNGTTTCTGTTGGTGCTGCTCAACCCTGCAGCATCCCGGGCTGTGCGCCCCACACCCGGCGTCCCAGCCCTCACTTCCAGGGCCAGCGCGTCTCTGTCCTTTGTGTTTCTAACCCCACCAGCCACCAGCCACCCCGTGCGTGCTCCCGAGCTCCCTGTTTCAGTATGGTTCGCCTGTGCTCTGGAGTGCCAGTTTTCAGTCTGGTCGCGTTTGCACTCCTGAGCTCTCGTTTTCACTGTAGTTTGATTGTGCGGTTGGGAGCTCCTGTTTTCAGTTTGGACACGGGCATTCCCAGGCTCACTGTCTCAGTCCGCTCTCTTGCGGGTGCTGGTCTGAGAGTCCAGCCCGCTCCCCAGCACAAGGGGCTATTGCTTCCTGGCGCCTGAGTGCAGAGTCTCCCTCCCCCTTCCCTTTATCTTCCTATATCTGTGCTCGGATTCACAGCTCCCCGCTTTGTACCTCAATACTCAGCACTGGAGATGTTCATTTGTAGAGATCCAGTTGTATCTTCCTGCATCTCAGGCTGATTCTGTGGGTGTTCAGAATGGTCTGATAGATATCCAGCTCGACTTGGACCAGCTGAGAAATGGTCGCCTACTCCTCCTCCATCTTTTCTCCTCCTTGCAGAAAGTGGTTGCCTTTC
>NW_023197146.1:0-1282 GCF_002007445.2 Ailuropoda melanoleuca
ACATCGGAATCTGGGGATGTACTGTATGGTGATTAACATAATATAATAAAATAAAATTAAAAAAAAAAACTGAAGTGATTTTGCTCCCTAGGGGATGTTTGACAATGTCTGGTGACATTTTTGATTGTCACTACTGGGGAAGGAAGTGCGACTGCATCCAAAGAACAGGCCAGAAATGCTGCTAAACAAAGAATTATCTAGTTTAAAGTTTCAAGAATGCAAAACTAAGACACCCTGAAATAGAGGTACAGCAAGGGGGTTGTGGGAGCAGAGAAGACGAAATGATTAATTTGTAGGGCATTAATTCAGAAACCCAAGGATAAATCAGGGGGAGGTGGTTCTTAGGCTATACCTCAAAGGGGCAGAAGATATCTACCAAGTAAGAGAAAGTAGTGGGAGGTGAATGTGGGGAGAGTAGAAGAATGGGAGGTTGAAATGGTAATTCTAGGTTGAGAAAATCCTGAAGTAAAACCTGGTAAGTAGCAAAGGATGGAATTCTAATTCTGTTAGCCAAGCACACCTCCTCACCCCATCCCCTTCACATATGTCTCTGGGCCACTTCTTCCATGGGGACAATATATATTTGGATTTTCCCATGTTGGTGCTTGTCTTGCTTAATTAAAGATTCAGCTACACACCTATTACAGCAACATGAAGTGTCTGCACTATCATGGCCTTGTATGTGTAAGTCATGTTGCTATATTTCAAAATACTTATTTTATCTCACTTGAGGGCAAACAGTATTAGCCATTAGTTTGGGAGTATGAGACTGAAACTCAAAATGCTCCAGTCTGGATCATGGTTCTTTGTAACTTGTAAATATGAGTTGCTACAAAGATCAAATGAGATAATGTGTGGAAAGAAACTAACACAGTGACTGGCACAGTAACAGCCTAATATATCCTAGCTGCTATTAATAAAATATTTGTGTGACTATATTTCACCCCAATGCTCTCAGGGAAATAATGGATTTCCCTAGTATACAAGAAAAGAAACCAAAGCTCTGAGAGAATAAGCAGCTGATCCTGGAGAACAAAACAGGCTTTTGTGGTGCTAGACCCTGAGTCTCAGTAAGCCTGGGGCTTTGACTTGTGTTCCAGGTGGTCAGGCACAAACGAATGTTCAGCATAATTTTTCAAACAAAGANGTGTTCCAGGTGGTCAGGCACAAACGAATGTTCAGCATAATTTTTCAAACAAAGATTTGGATCTCAAGTAGCTTAAAATTATATCATTTATTTAAGAATGCATATTGGGCAATCAACCTAGAGAGTGCACGTGGC
>NW_023197147.1:0-6911 GCF_002007445.2 Ailuropoda melanoleuca
GTTGGTGGTTTCCTTTGCTATGCAGAAGCTTTTTAGTCTGATATAGTCCCACCTGTTATTTATTTATTTATCTATTTATTTTTAAAGATTTTATTTATTCATTTGAGAGAGCGAGAGAGTGCATGTGAGCGAGGGGGGGGCAGAGGAGGAAGGGGAGGGAGAGAATCTCAAAGAGACTCTGTGCTGAATGTGGAGTCCATTGTGGGGTTCCATCTCACAACCCTGAGATCATGACCTGAGTTGAAACCAAGAGTCGGATGTTTAACCAACTGATCCAGCCAGGTGGCCCAAGTCCCACTTCTTTATTTTTGCTTTTGGAGTCAGATCCAAAACTTCATTGCAAGACACGTGTCAAACAGCTTACCGCCTATGCTTTCTTCTAGGAGTTTTATGGTTTCAGGTCTTACAGTCAAGTCTATAATCCATTTCCAGTTAATTTTTGTGGATGGTGTAAGATAGCACTTTAGTTTCATTCTTTTTTTTTTTTTTTGTAAATAAACTCTATGCCCAACATGGGGCTTGAACTCATAACCCTGAGATCAGGAGTCACATGCTCTACCAAATGAGCCAGCCAGGCGCCCCTTTAGTTTCATTCTTTTGTGTGTAGCTGTCCAGTTTTCCCAACACTATTTATTGGATTCTTTAGTGTTTTCTATATATAAAATCATGTCATATGCACATAGTGATGGTTTTACTTTTTCCTTACCATTTTGGTAATGTTTTATACCTTTTCCTTGTCTGATTGCTGTAGTTAGGACTTCTAACTACAACTACTTCAACTTACAGGATAAGTGTTGAATAGAAGTGGTGACAGTGACATCCTTGTCTTGTTCCTGATTTTGAAGAAAAAGAGTTCAGCTTTTTACCATTGAGTATGATTTTGGCTGTGGGCTTGTCATTTATGGCCTTTATTATGCTGAGGTATGTTCTCTCTATACACACTTTGTTGAGAGTTTCTATCATGAATGGATGTTGGATTTTGTCAGATGCCTTTTCTGTATCTATTGAGGTGATCATTTGATTTTTATCCTTCATTTTTAATGTATATTATATTGATTTACAGATACTAAACCATCCTTGCATCCCTGAAGTAAATCCCACTTGATTGTGGTGAATGATCCTTTTAATATGTTGTTTAATTTGGTTTCCTAATATTTTGTTGAGGATTTTTGCTTCTATGTTCATCATGGATATTGACCTTTAATTTTCTTTTTTTCTGATGGCCTTGTCAGGTTTTCCTTTAAGCCTAGTGCTGGCCTCTTAAAATGAGTTTGGGATGTTCCCTCTTCTTCCATTTTTTCAGGAGAGTTTGAGAAGGATTGGTTTTATATATTCTTTGTCTTTTTTTTTTTTTTAAGATTTTATTTATTTATTTGACAGAGAGAGAGACAGCCAGCGAGAGAGGGAACACAAGCAGGGGAGTGGGAGAGGAAGAAGCAGGCTCCCAGCAGAGAAGCCTGATGTGGGGCTCGATCCCAGAACGCCGGGATCATGCCCTGGGCTGAAGCCTTGTTTTATATATTCTTTGAATGTTGGTAGAATTCACTAGTGAAGGTGTTTGGTCCTGGACTTTGTAAGTTGGGAGGTTTTTGATTACTGATTCAATTCCTTACTAGTAGTCTGTGTATTTGGATTTTCTACTTCTGATTCAGTCTTGGAAAGATCATATGATTCTAAGAATTTATCCATCTTTTCTGGGTTATCCAGTTTGTTGGCATATAATGTTTCATATGATCATATGTCTCTTATGATCATTTGTATTTCTGTGATACCAGCTGTAACTTCTCTTTTATTTCTGATTTTATTTATTTGAGCCCCCCCTTCCCTTGTTTGGTCAGTCTAGCTAAAGGTTGTCAGTCTTGCTTATTTTTTCAAAGGACCAGCTCTTACTTTCATTGATTTTTTTTTGTTTCTAATTCATTTATTTACACTCTAATCTTTATTATTTTTTTCCTTTCACTGTGGGCTTCCTTTATTCTCTTTCTAGTTCCTTTAGGTGTAAAGTTAGATTGTTTATTTGAGGTTTTTCTCATTTCTTGAGGTAGGCCTGTATTGCTATGAACCTCCCTGTTAGAACTGGTTTTGCTGCATCTCATAGGTTTTAGTATGTCATTTATATTTTCATTTGTCTCTGGGTATTTTTTTATTTCTCCTTTGATTTTTGTTGTTATTGTTGTTGTTGTTGACCCAATGGTGGTTCAGTGGCATGTTGCTTAATCTTCATATATTTGTGGGGGGTTTTTCTGCCAGTTTTCTTCATTGTAATTTATTTCTTCCTTTCTGTTTTTTTTTTTTAAGATTTTATTTATTTATTTGAGAGAAAGAGCAGTGAGAGAGAGAGAGTGTGAGCATAAGTAGGGGTGAAGAGCAGAGGGAGAGGGAGAAGCAGACTCTGCTGAGCAGGGAACCTGATGCAGGGCTTGATCCCAGGACCTTGGGATCATGACCTGAGCTGAAGGCATATACTTAAACAACTGAGCCACCTAGGAGCTTTTTTTTTTTTGGGAGTGTGAGCAGGGGTGGAAGGTTGGGAAGAGAGAGAGGGAGAGAATCTTAAGCAGGCTCCACACCCAGTGTGGAGCCCAGTGCATGGCTTGATCTCACAACCCTGAGATCATGACCTGAGCTAAAATCAAGAGTTGGATGCTTAACCAGCTGAGCCACGCAGGTGCCCCACTTCTTATAATTGATTCCTATTTTCATGCCATTGTGGTTGGAAAGGATGTTTGATATGATTTCAGTCTTCTTAAATGTATTCAGACTTTTGTGGCCTAACCTATGATCCGTTCTGGAGAATGTTCCGTGTGCACTTGAGAAGAATGTGTATTCTGCTGCTTTTTGGGTAGAATGTATACCTATTAAGTCCATCTGGTCTATGTATTGTTTAAGGCCAATGTTTCCTTATTGATTTTCTGTCTGGTTGACTTATCTATTGATGTAAATGGGTGTTAAAGTTCCCTACTATTATTGTATTCCTGACCATTTCTCCCTTTAGGTCTGTTAATATTTGCTTCATATGTTTTGGTGTTCCTATGTTTGCTGTGTATAAATTTACAAATATTATAACATCTTGTTGGAGTGACCCCCTTTATCATTAGTAATGCCCTTCTTTGTCTTTTATTATAGTCTTTATTGTGGTGGGTTTTTTTTTAAGGATTTTATTTATTTATTTGACAGCGAGTGGGAGAGAGAGCAAAAGAAAGCACAGAAGGGGGAGTAGAAGTGGGAGAGGGAGAAGCAGGCTCCTCACTGAGCAGGGAGCCTGATTCAGGGCTCAATCCCAGGACCCTGAGATCATGAACTGAGCTGAAAGCAGATGCTTAACCAGCTGAGCCATGCAGGTGCCCCCATTGTTGTTTTTTGAATTTTTTAATTATTTTATTTTTTCAATCAGAATTTTTTTTGAAGATTTTATTTATTTATTTGACAGAAAGAGAACACAAATAGGAGGAGTGACAGGCAGAGGGAGACAGAGAAGCAGGCTTCCTTCTGAGCAAGGAGCCTGATGTGGGGCTCGATCCCAGGACCCTGGGATCGTGAGCTGAGCCAAAGGCAGATGCTCAACTGACTGAGCCACACAGGTGCCCCTATAGTCTTTGTTTTAAAGTTTATTTTGTCTGATAGGAATACAGTTACACCAGTTTTCTTTTCACTTCCATTTGCATGAAATAACTTTTGCATCCCTCACTTTTAGTCTGTGGGTGTCCTTAACATCTGAATTGAGTCTCTTGTAGCAGAATATAGGTGAGTTTTGTTTTTAATCCATTTAGTCACTCCATGTATTTTGATTGGAGGATTTAATCCATTTATACTTAAAATAATTATTGATAGGTATGTACTTATTGCCATTTTGTTAATTACTTTCTGTCTGTTTTTGTAGTTCTCTGTTACTTTCTTTTCCTGCTTTCTTCCCTTTTGGTTTGATAGCTTTCTCTTTAATGTCGTTTAGAGTCCTTTCTCATTTTCTTCTTTGTATCTATCATAGGTTTTTGCTTTGTGGTTACCATAAGGTTCACCTATAACATCCTTTGTATCCAACAGTCTATTTTAAGTTGATAGCAACTTAAATTTGAACTTATTCCAAAATCTACGTTTTTACCACCTTCCTCCAATGTTTTATGCTTTTGATGGCACATTTTAGAAAACCTTTTATTTTATATATCCCTTAACTATTTATTGCCCTGTGTGGATTGCGTGTTCCTGCCAACTTTGGTGAGGCAACTGGAGAATGCAGGATGCAGGGCATGCTCACTGGCTTCAGTGTTGCAGTGGGAGAGTGCCTTGTTACCATGCGTCCACCTGCTTTAGCAAGGCTACAGAAGAATGCTGTACCCACTCATGCTCGCTGGCCACAGCCAGGAAGCAGGGGAGGTTTGCAATAGCCCCTACACACCAGCTTCAGCAAGACAGCAGGAGAATGTTATGGCCACTTGGTGTTGGTTGGCCCCAGCCAGGGAACTGGGGAGTGTTTCAACTGCCTGCTCTTGACAGCTTCAGCAAGGTCACAGGTTACTGCCTGACTGCTTGCTTTTGCCTGTCTTAGAAAGGCAGCGGGAGGATGCTGCATCTGTGCCTGTTCAACTGCCCTAGCAGGGTAGAGGGAGAGTGCAAAAATGGTGTCCAGCAATGCCTCTGTTTTTGAAGAGTCCCAGTTGTCTATTGCCTTTCTAACAGATGTGTTAAGATTAGCAAATGAGGGGTGCCTGGCTGGCTCAGTCGGTAGAGCNATGCCTGGCTGGCTCAGTCGGTAGAGCATGCAACTCTTGATCTCAGGGTGGTAATTTTGAGCCCCACAAAGGGTGTAGAGAGAGCCCCATGCTCTCTCTCTCAAATAAATAAATCTTAAAAAAAGATTAGCAAATGAATCTCCTTCACATATAGTGTAGGTGCTTTTCAAACTGCTGCTTTTGTGCTGGATGCTGGGGTGACTACACAGGAGCCCTTTAAAAAGAGAATCTCAGTTCTCTACAGCTTTGGGTCCCTCAGATGTAAGCCCCGTTGATTTTCTAAGCTAGACATTTTAGGAGCTTGTCTATCTTTTGCAGGTCCTAAGGGTTAGAGTATCTGATGTGGGGTACAAATTTCTTGCCCCTCTTGGAGAAGCTCCAGACTTGTGAGATGCNATTTGGTAATGTTTTATACCTTTTCCTTGTCTGATTGCTGTAGTTAGGACTTCTAACTACAACTATTTCAACTTACAGGATAAATGTTGAATAGAAGTGGTGACAGTGACATCCTTGTCTTGTTCCTGATTTTGAAGAAAAAGGGTTCAGCTTTTTACCATTGAGTATGATTTTAGCTGTGGGCTTGTCATTTATGGCCTTTATTATGCTGAGGTATGTTCTCTCTATACACACTTTGTTGAGAGTTTCTATCGTGAATGGATGTTGGATTTTGTCAGATGCCTTTTCTCTATCTATTGAGGTGATCATATGATTTTTATCCTTCATTTTTAATGTATATTATATTGATTTACAGATACTGAACCATCCTTGCATCCCTGAAGTAAATCCCACTTGATTGTGGTGAATGATCCTTTTAATATGTTGTTTAATTTTGTTTCCTAATATTTTGTTGAGGATTTTTGCTTCTATGTTCATCATGGATATTGACCTTTAATTTTCTTTTTTTCTGATGGCCTTGTCAGGTTTTCATTTAAGCCTAGTGCTGGCCTCTTAAAATGAGTTTGGGATGTTTCGTCTTCTTCCCTTTTTTCAGGAGAGTTTGAGAAGGATTGGTTTTATATATTCTTTGTCTTTTTTTTTTTTAATTTTTATTTATTTATTTGACAGAGAGAGAGAGAGACAGCCAGCGAGAGAGGGAACACAAGCAGGGGGAGTGGGAGAGGAAGAAGCAGGCTTCCAGCAGAGAAGCCTGATGTAGGGCTCGATCCCAGAACGCTGGGATCACGCCCTGGGCTGAAGGCTGGTTTTATATATTCTTTGAATGTTGGTAGAATTCACTAGTGAAGGTGTTTGGTCCTGGACTTTGTAAGTTGGGAGGTTTTTGATTACTGATTCAATTCCTTACTAGTAGTCTGTGTATTTAGATTTTCTACTTCTGATTCAGTCTTGGAAAGATCATATGATTCTAAGAATTTATCCATCTGTTCTAGGTTGTCCAGTTTGTTGGCATATAATTTTTCATATGATCATATGTCTCTTATGATCATTTGTATTTCTATGATACCAGCTGTAACTTCTCTTTTATTTCTGATTTTATTTATTTGAGCCCCCCTTCCCTTGTTTGGTCAGTCTAGCTAAAGGTTGTCAGTCTTGCTTATTTTTTCAAAGGACCAGCTCTTACTTTCATTGATTTTTTTTTTGTTTCTAATTCATTTATTCACACTCTAATCTTTATTATTTTTTTCCTTTCACTCTGGGCTTCCTTTATTCTTTTTCTAGTTCCTTTAGGTGTAAAGTTAGATTGTTTATTTGAGGTTTTTCTCATTTCTTGAGGTAGGCCTGTATTGCTATGAACCTCCCTCTTAGAACTGGTTTTGCTGCATCTCATAGGTTTTAGTATGTCATTTATATTTTCATTTGTCTCTGGGTATTTTTTTTATTTCTCCTTTGATTTTTTTTTTTGTTGTTGTTGTTGTTGACCCAATGGTGGTTCAGTGGCATGTTGCTTAATCTTCATATATTTGTGGGGGGGTTTTCTGCCAGTTTTCTTCATTGTAATTTATTTCTTCCTTTCTGTTTTTTTTTAAGATTTTATNGTGGGGGGGTTTTCTGCCAGTTTTCTTCATTGTAATTTATTTCTTCCTTTCTGTTTTTTTTTAAGATTTTATTTATTTATTTGAGAGAAAGAGCAGTGAGTAAGTGAGAGAGAGAGAGCGTGAGCATAAGTAGGGGTGAAGAGCAGAGGGAGAGGGAGAAGCAGACTCTGCTGAGCAGGGAACCTGATGC
>NW_023197148.1:0-1647 GCF_002007445.2 Ailuropoda melanoleuca
ATAGGCTAAGGGCAGTAGACTGGAAATAGTTGAAAATAGAAAAAGAAAGATAATTGAAGAAGAGGATAGGCCAGAAAGGTGACACCCTCCATTAGCACAGGATATAAGGAGAGGTAAGATTCAAATAAATAAAATTGGAAATGGAAGAGAAGAGGTTACAAATGAAATACAAAAGATTATAAGACACTACTACAATGAATAATTATACACCAATAAATTTGACAATCTGGAAGAAATAGATACATTCATAGGAACATACTTTTCAATGCTAAATCATGAAGAAATAAGAAATCTGAACAAACTAATTACTGGTAAGGACATTGAATCATTAACCAAAAACCTCCCAACAAACAAAAGTCTAGGAACAAACAGCTTCATTGTTGAATTCTATCAGACATTCAAAGAATTAATACCAATCCTCAGGCTCTTCCAAGAAAGAGAAGAAGAGTGAACACTTCCAAACTCATTTTATGAGGCCAGCATTACCCTAATACCAAAATGAGATAAAGAGGCCATTTGAAAATAACAGGGCAATATCCCTAATGGATATAGATACAGAAAGCTTTAATAAAATATCGGCAAACCAAATTAAATAATACATTAAAAGGTTCATACATCATGATCAAATGGCATTTATTCTGAGGATGCAAGGATGGTTCAACATCTTCAAATCAATCAGTTGATGCCTCACATTAACAAAATGAAGGATGNCAACATCTTCAAATCAATCAGTTGATGCCTCACATTAACAAAATGAAGGATGGAATTATATGATCATCTTAATAGATGCAGAAAAAACATTTAACAACATTCATCATCCATTTTTTATAAAAACTCTCAACAAAATGGGTATAGAGGGAATAAGCCTCAACATAATAAAGACTGTATGTGACAAGCCCAAAGCTAACATCATATTTAATGGGAAAAACCTGAAAACTTTTCCTTTAAAATCAGGAACAAGACAAGGATGCCCACTCTCAATTCTTTTATTCAACGTAGTATTGAAGTACTATTCAAAGTAATTAGGCAAGAAAAAGAAATAGAAGGCATCCATATTGGAAAGGAAGAAGTAAAGCTGTCACTATTTGCAGATGACATGACCTTATATATACAAAACCCTAAAGAATCTACCAAAAAACTGTTAAAACTGATAAAAGAATTCAGTAAAGTTGCAGGATACAATTCAAAATACAAAAATCTGTTGCATCCTTATATACTAATAATGAACTATTGGGAAGATTCTTTTTTAACCCCATTTGCAATCGCATCAAAAAGAATAACATACTTGGGAATAAATTTAACCAAGGAAGTAAAAGACCCATACACTGAAAACTACAAGACATTAATGAAAGAAATTAAAGACATAAATAAATGGAAAGATAGTCCATGTTACTTGATTGAAAGAATTAATATCATTAAAATGTCCATAATACCCAAAGCAATCTACAGATTTGATGCAATCCCTATCAAAATTCCGATGGCACTTTTCACAGAAATAAATAATCCTAAAATGTATATTGAATTGTAAAAGACCCTGTATAACCAAAGTAATCTTGAGAAAGAGCAAAGTTGGAGGTGTCACACTCTCTGATTTTAAGCTACATTACAAAGCTGTAGTAACCAAAACAATATGGTTTTGGCATAAAA
>NW_023197149.1:0-5065 GCF_002007445.2 Ailuropoda melanoleuca
TTTAACCATTTTGTCTAGATTATCCAGTTTGTTGGTTTATAATAGTTCATGGTGGTCTCTTGTGATCCTTTTTATTTGCGTGCTAACATTCGTAACATGTCTCCTTCTTCATTCAAAATGTTATTTCTTTAATTGAATTTAAATTTAAAAAAATTTATCTCTTCGAACCCTCTCTTTTCTTGGTGAGCCAAGCTAAATTCTTATCATCTTCTTTATCATTGTAAGAAAAGCCCTTTGTGGGGCGCCGGGGTGGCATAGTGGTTGGGCATCTGCCTTCGGCTCAGGGCGTGATCCTGGCATTATGGGATGGAGCCCCACATCAGACTCCTCTGATATGAGCCTGCTTCTTCCTCTCCCATTCCCCCTGCTTGTGTTCCCTCTCTCGCTGGCTGTCTCTNTGCTTGTGTTCCCTCTCTCGCTGGCTGTCTCTCTATCTCTGTTGAATAAATAAATAAAATCTTTAAAGAAAAAAAAAGCCCTTTGCTTATTGATCTTTCCCATTGTCTTTTAGTGTCTATATCGTTTGTATCCACTCTTATATTTGATATTTCCTTGATTCTATCAATTTTGGACTTTGTTCTTCTTTTCATAGTTTCTTGATGTTTAATGTTAGGTTGTTTAATTTGTATCTTTCTTATTTTCTTTTTTCTTTTCTTTTTTTTAAATATTTTCTAATTTAAATTCAATTAGCTAACATATATTACATGATTTCCTTTTGATATAATGTTCAGTGATTCATTAGTTGCTTATAACACCTAGCGCTCATCACATCCCATGCCCTCCTTAATGCCCATCACCCAGTTACCCCATCCCCCCCACCTCCCCTTCCACGACCCTCAGTTTGTTTCGCAGATTTAAGAGTCTCTTATGGCTTTTCTCCCTCTCTGATTTCTTCCCCTTCAGTTTTCCCTCCCTTCCCCTATTTTCCTCTGCACTATTCCTTATGTTCCTCATATGAGTGAAAGCATGTGATAATTGTCTTTATCTGATTGATTTATTTCACTTAGCATCTTAATTGTGATAAGGTTCCCTCTTAGACACAATTTTGTTGAATCCCATCAGTTTGGGTATGCTGTATTTCCGTTTTCATGTGTCTCAAGATATTTTTTGATTTCTCTTTTCATTTCTTCTTTAACCCATTGATTGCTCACCAGCATGTGGCTTTGTCTCCTCACATGTGTGCATTTTCCGGTCTTCATCGTGTAACTGTTTTCTGGTTTTATATCATTGTATCCAAAAAAGATGCTTGATATGACTTTAATCTTTTAAAATTTCTTAAGATATACTGTGTGGTCTAATATATGATGGAACCTAAGGATATTCCATATGTGCTTGATAAGAATGTTTATTCTGTTGCTGTTGGTTGGAATGTTCTGTAAATGTCTAAGTCCATTTGGTCTAATGTGCCATTTAATCCAATGTTTTATAATTGATTTTCTGTCTGATATAGCCACTGTTGAAAGTGGAGTATTAAAATTCCTATGATTTTTATATGGCCCTTCTATTTCTCTCATCAGGGCTGTTAATATTTGTTTTATATATTTAGGTGTTCATTTTTTATGTGCACAAATATTTACATGTATGACTTCTTGTTAGATTGACCCATTTATCATAATGTATGACCCTTTTTGTCTTTTGTAAAGTCTTTGGCTTACACTCTATTTTCTATGATATTAGTAGAGTTATCCCTGCTTTCTTTTGTTTTCCATTTGCTTGGAATAGTATTCCTTCCCTTTAGTGTGTGTATGTCCTTAAAACTGAAGTGATTCTTTTATAAGAAGCATAGAGCTGTTTCATGTCTTTTTTTAAATTCATTCAGCCACTCTGGCTTTAGATTAGAAAATCTAGTGCAGTCATATTTAAAGTAATTACTGAGAGGTATGGACTTACTATTGATATTTTTTCATCGTTTTCTGGCTGTTTTGTAATTCTTTTGTTATTTTATTCTTCTCTCAGTCTCTTCCTTTTTTACTTCTTTTATCTGTAGTGCTATGCTTTGATTCTTTTCTCTTTATCTTTTGTGTATCTACTATAGGATTATGCTTAATGCTTACCATGATGATTATAACAAACATGATATACTTATAACAGTCAATTTTAAGGTGATAGCATCTTAACTTTGAATGCATCCTAAAGCTTTATATTTCTATTCTCACCTTCCCAAGACAGTTTATGTTTTTGATGATATGGTTTGCATCTTTTTACTGGAATGAGTTTTAATTTCCTTTTCATATTATTCTTTATTAATATGCAGAAATGAAACTAATTTTTGTGTTGATTTTTTATTCTGTAAATTAGGTGAATTTATTAGTATTAAAGGGCTTTTTGTAGATTTTTTAGCTTTTCCTACATATATGTTCCTGTCACGTGTGACAGAGTCAATGTTATATCTACCTTTCCAAATGAATGCCCTTTATTTCTTTTTCTTTTTTTTTATTTGACAGAGAGAGAGAGAGAGAGACAGCCAGTGAGAGAGGGAACACAAGCAGGGGGAGTGGGAGAGGAAAAAGCAGGCTCCCAGCAGAGGAGCCTGATGTGGGGCTCGATCCCAGAATGCCAGGGTCACGCCCTGGGCCGAAGGCAGATGCTTAATGACTGTGCCACCCAGGTGCCCCCCTTTATTTCTTTTTCTTGATTAATAGTTCTGGCTAGGTTTTCCAAAACTATGTTGAATAGAAATGGTGAAAACATCATTCTTCTCTTATTTTTAATCTTGGAGGAAAGGTTTTACAATTGTGTAAGCTATTATTCATAGCTTTTCTTACATGGCTTTATCACACTGAAGTAGTTTCTTTCTAGTTTCCTTCTAGTTTGTTTAGTGTTTTCATCATAAAAGAGCATTGAATTTTTTTCTTCCAAATTTTTGTTTATAATTTTAGTTACTTAACACATAGTGTAAAATTGATTTCAGGAGTAGAATTTAGTGATTCATCACTTACATATAACATCTAGTGCTCATCACAACAAGTGCCCTCCTTAATACCCATCACCCATTTAGCCCACCCCCCACCCACCTCCCTCCATCAACACTCAGTTTGTTCTCTATTGTTAAGAGTCTCTTGTGGTTTTCTTTCTTCTCTCTCTCTTTTTCCCCTTCCCATATATTCCTCTGGTTTTTTTCTTAAATTCCACATATAAGTGAAATCATATAGTATTTGTATTTCTCTTACTGACTTATTTCACTTAGCATAATACCATCTAGCTTAATCCACATTATTGCAAACGGCAAGATCTCATTCTTTTTGATGGCTAATATTCCATTGTGTGTGTATATACTATCTCTTCCTTATACATCCATCAGCTGATGGACACTTGGGCTCTTTCCACAGTTTGGCTACGGAATGGGAGAAGATACTTGCAAGGACATATCTGATAAAGGGTTAGTAGGCAAAATCTATAAAGAACTTATCAAACTCAACACCCAAAAAATAATCCAGTTAATAAATGGGCAGAAGACATGAATAGACATTTTTCCAAAGAAGATGTATAGATGGCCAACAGATACATGAAAAGATGCTCAACATCACGCAATACAAATCAAAACCACAATGAGGGAGCGCCTGGTTGGCTCAGTCAGATAACCATCTGACTTCAGCTCAGATCATGATCTCAGGGTCCTGGTATCCAGCCCCACATTGGACTCAGCACTCAGTTGGGAGTCTGCTTGAGATTCTCACTCCCTCTCTTTCTACACCTTCCCCTGCTTGTGCTCTCTCACTCTTGAATAAATAAATATTTAAAAAGGAAATCCATGATGAGATACTACCTCACACCAGTCAGAATGACTAAAATTAACAACACAGGAAACAACAGATGATGGCGAGGATGCAGAGAAAGGGGAACCCTCTTACACTGTTGGTGGGAATGCAAACTGGTGCAGCCACTCTGGAAAACAGTATGCAGGTTCTTCTAAAAGTAAAAAATAGAGCTACCCTATGATCCAGCAATTGCACTACTAGGTATTTACCCCAGGATGCAAAAATACAGATTCAAAGGGGTATGTGTACTTGGATGTTTATAGCAGCATTATCAACAAGACCTTTCAATTTTATCAAATATTTTCTCTGCACCAATTTAGATAATCATTTCCTCCCTTCTTTCTGTTTATTTGGTATGCTATATTGATTTTATTCTGTTGAACAAACCTCACATTCCAGGAATTAATCCCGTTTGGTCATTGTATATCATCCTTTTAATGCGCTGTTCAGTTCTGTTTGGAATTATTTTTTGAAGATTTTTCAACAAAGTTTAAGACTGATAATGGTCTGTTCTTTTCCCGTAGTGTCTTTTTCTGATTTGGGAATTAGAGTTATTTTACAGTCACAATATTTTGGAAGAATTTCAGAAGGATTGGTATTAATTTCACTTTAGATCTTTGATATTATTCACCTTTGAAGTCATTTGTTCCCCAGGGGTTTTCCTTTTTGGGAAGTTTTTGATTATTGATTCGAACTTCCTACTCAGTATTTTCTATATTTTTATTTATTTATGATTTATTTGTAGTATGTTGTGTGTTTCTGGAAATGTAACCATTTCTTCCAGGTTATCCAGTTTGTTGGCATACAAATTTTCATAATATTGTAATGAGTTTTATTACTGTTCTATTATTGTTTGGTCTATTCTTTTATTACTAGATTTGATTATTTGGTCTTTTCCTTCCTTTTCTTAGTCAAGTTAGCTAAATAGTTGAAATATTAGCTAAATAGTTCTTTTTGAAAAACAAACTTTGTTTTCTGGACTTATACTATTGCTTTTTTGTTTACCATATTTATATCTGCTCTAATCATTGTTACTTCTGTCCTCCTTGCAGCTTTGCCTTAGTTTGTTCTGTTTTTCTAGAATTTCAGTGTATTATGTTACATTGCTGATTTAAGATCTTCCTTTTTTAAATGTATTTGAAGTTATAAAGAAAAAATTATATAAAGTAAAAATTACACTATATGCATTATGCTGATTTCAAACGAAACACACCCAAAACTCTTTAATCTTTATTTTCCCTACATTTTGCCATTACCTGTGTTCTAGAGGTTACGTACATTGATTGTACCTGCATGGTTGGGACGCA
>NW_023197149.1:7219-12425 GCF_002007445.2 Ailuropoda melanoleuca
AGTCCATAGTCTCTCATGTTTCATTCCCCCTTCTGATTACCCCCCTTTTCTTTATCCCTTTCTTCCCCTACCGATCCTCCTAGTTCTTATGTTCCATAGATGAGAGAAATCATATGATAATTGTCTTTCTCTGCTTGACTTATTTCACTTAGCATTATCTCCTCCAGTGCCGTCCATGTTGCAGCAAATGTTGAGAATTCGTTCTTTCTGATAGCTGAGTAATATTCCATTGTATATATGGACCACAGCTTCTTAATCCAGTCATCTGTTGAAGGGCATCTCGGCTCCTTCCATGATTTGGCTATTGTGGACAATGCAGCTATGAACATTGGGGTGCATATGGCCCTTCTCTTTACTACGTCTGTATCTTTGGGGTAAACACCCAGTAGTGCAATGGCTGGGTCATAGGGTAGTTCAATTTTTAACTTTTTAAGGGACCTCCACACTGTTTTCCAGAGTGGCTGTACCAACTTGCATTCCCACCAACAATGTAGGAGGGATCCCCTTTCTCCACATCCTCTCCAACAATTGTTGTTTCTTGCCTTGTCTATCTTTGCCATTCTAACTGGCGTAAGGTGGTATCTCAGTGTGGTTTTGATTTGAATTTCCCTGATGGCTAATGATTTTGAACATTTTTTCATGTGTCTGTTAGCCATTTGTATGTCTTCATTGGAAAAGTGTCTGTTCATATCTTCTGCCCATTTTATGATTTGTTTATTTGTTTCTCGTGTATTGAGTTTGAGAAGTTCTTTGTAGATCTTGGATACCAGTCCTTTATCTGTGGTGTCCTTTGCAAATATATTCTCCCATTCCGTGGGCTGTCTCTTAGTTTTTTTGACTGTTTCCTTGGCTGTGCAGAAGCTCTTTATCCTGATAAAGTCCCATAAGTTCATTTTATCTTTTATTTCTCTTGCCTTTGGAGATGTGTCGTGAAAAAGGTTGCTCTGGCCGATGTCATAGAAGTTGTTGCCTATGTTCTCCTCTAGAATTTTGATGGATTCCTGTCTCACATTGAGGTCTTTCATCCATTTGGAGTTTATTTTTGTGTATGGTGTGAGAGAGTGGTCAAGTTTCATTCTTTTGCATGTAGCTGTCCAATTTTCCCAGCACCATTTATTGAAGAGACTGTCTTTTTTCCACCGGATGTTTTTTCCTGCTTTATCAAAGATTAGTTGCCCAAAGAGCCGAGGGTCCATTTCTGGGTTCTCTATTCTGTTCCATTGGTCGATGTGTCTGTTTTTGTGCCAGTACCATGCTGTCTTTGTGATCACAGCTTTGTAGTACAGCTCGAAATCCGGCATTGTGATGCCCCCAGCTTTGTTTTTCCTTTTCAACAGTTCCTTGGAGATTCGGGGCCTTTTCTGGTTCCATACAAATTTAAGGACTATTTGTTCCAGTTCTTTGAAAAATGTCCTCGGTATTTTGATCGGGATAGCATTGAAAGTGTAGATTGCTCTGGGTAGTATGGACATTTTAACTATGTTAATTCTTCCAATCCATGAGCATGGAATATTTTTCCATCTTTTTATGTCTTCCTCAATATCTTTCAAAAGTGATCTATAGTTTCTAGCATATAGGTCCTTTACGTCTCTGGTTAAGTTAATTCCAAGGTAACGTATGGTTTTTGGTGTTATTGTAAATGGGATGGATTCCCTAATTTCTCTTTCTTCAGTCTCGTTATTCGTGTATAGAAATGCAACTGATTTCTGGGCATTGATTTTGTATCCTGCCACCTTACTGAATTGTTCTATAACTTCTAATAGTTTGGGAGTGGATTCCTTTGGGTTTTCCATATAGAGTATCATGTCATCTGCAAAGAGAGACAGTTTGACTTCTTCTTTGCCGATTTGGATACCTTTGATCCCTTTTTGTCTTCTGATTGCTGTTGCAAGGACTTCTAGTACTATGTTGAATAATAGTGGCGAGAGTGGGCATCCTTGTCGTGTTCCTGATCTTAAGGGAAAAGGCTTCCAGCTTTTCCCCATTGAGAATAATGCTTGCAGTAGGCTTTTCATAGACGGCTTTTATGAGATTGAGAAATTTACCCTCTAGGCCTGTGTTTTTTTAGGATCAGTTTCTGGAGACTTATTTTATTCTTTTGAATGTGCCATGTATTGCTGTTTCTTCATATGGCTTGTAATATTTTTATGAGAATTTGGGAGGCTCCCTCCTATTCACTTTGCACAGTACTGGGGAGGGGGTTGATCAAGGATGAGAAAAAAATGTCATAGACTTTTTTATGATTTTGAGTGAAACTTTTTCTTACTTGGATGTTCACTTGGTTGTTGCAACTCTAAGGAGTTTCTAGAGTTCCCATAAAGACACTTTGGTCTGTATGTTATTGCTACTTAGCATTTCTATATGGCACTAAAGTGTTGGAGCTTACTAATCAGTCCTCTTGCTGACATCACTATCCCAAGATCATCTTACTTTGAGAACCCTATTTAAGTACCTTTGCTTTTGCATTGCAGATAGTTCAGAAGAAGAGACAAGCTGTTTCATAAAGTTTATATGATTTCATGGAAATAATCTAGTGATCTCTTCTGATGGGTCAAAAAGTTGAGAAGCCATTCAAAGGACACTGCTTTTGTAGAATGCAAAGCATAGGTCTTAGTAGATGTTTAGCAGCCAAGTATACTTTCACATTTATGGTTCTTTTCATTGTTTCATCACACTGCTGCCTTAAACTGTCCAGCAGAAATGTACACTCTGTGACCAAACTAGCAAAGATCTCAATGGGCTTTTTGAAGATACAATTTTCTACATATAGAAAGGTAAATATTTTTTCCCCATAGCATTTATTATCTTCTAATATCCCCTTTACTGATTTATTTTGTTTTGGCTTCTCTCTCACTTCACTAGATTATAAGGGCAATTATGTGTGTCTATTTTGTTTTATGCTCTAACTCACATGCTTAGAAGGATGCCTAAAACCTAGAAGACCTCAAAATGTACCTGCTGTATTGAGCTGTGTTGATATCCTGAGTCCTGAGGCTATCCTCAATAAAACTGGCTCCTACCCCTGAATGCTCCAAAGGCCAATGTTCAAGAGTGCCAGCTTTGTTTACTATTATATTCTAACACCAAAATACTAGATAGCTCATATTAGTGTACAATAAACTATTGTCAAATCAATGCATGAAACAGCATTTGGAAATTGTGCAAGGTAATTCACTTGGTGAACAAATAAAAGGGGGGAACTATACACATATCAATAGATAATGTAAATGCATTTGATAATAAGAAAGCCTAACATTTTTATAGCACTCTAATAACCATTCTGGGTGTATTTATTAATTTTATCCCCACAGACAGAAATCCTGCAATGTAGGTAATATTGGTATCCTTATTCTGGAGATGGAGAAACAGAAGAGTGGAAAAATGAGTAATTTGTCAAGCCACACAGCTGATAAGTGCCAGAGCCTGAAATTTCAGCACAGGAATCCCAGCTCCAGCATTTGTGCCTCCGAATACTACACTGTACTGACTTGCTGGAAAATTATTGGCAACTAATTCTAAAGAAACTTTCAAGTAGTCAGGTAGGTTATCAGGAGGGAAATGCCAGAATCTGTGAGTTAACATTCTTCCAAATGATGGAATTCTTAATCTATTTCTATTAAAATTGTTTAAATGAGAAGAATACTCTCTATCATTACTCTTTTCAACTTCATTTTAGGTATCTTGATGATATCAAATTTCAAGAAAAAGATGGCCTTTCTCCTGAATTTATGGCCCCAAGGTCTACTGGCAGTCCCAAAAGTATGCCACCTGTTCCCTCACCACAGTGGATCATGCACACATGTGTGACTCCCACTCAACACCACCTCTTGCTAATGGCAATGATGGAGAACGCATATGTCTCCTTGGACTAAGAGGTCTCACCTGGTTATCATATGGACTTATGTGTTTTTTAGGCAGCATAGCATAGAAGAAAGTGCATAGAACATGCAGGCAAAAAAAATTCCTATTTTCTGGCTTAGACATTTCCATTGACATGAACCTTAGCTTCTTCTTTAGGGAAATAAGGGTACTAACACCCACTAGAATAGATTGTTGTGGGGAGTCAATAAGGTCATGCGGGAAAAGGAGATTGCAAAGTGCCTGGCACATGGCAGACATCCAAAGCAGAACCACCAATGTGAAATAATGACAGATTAGATAGAATCTATTTCCTCTACTCAATACCATGTAATGTATTTTACTTCTCCTTTTCACATTGATGCAATGTGCAGAGAAAACCAAAGTTCTGAGACCTGTTCCTGATTTGACATATGACATAGCTTTGGGACATATTTGTATCTACAGATGAGTCTTCATTTTAAGTGAAGGTTTGAATAGCCTGTCTGAGACTGAGTTGCTTTTATATGTGAGAGAGTGAAAAAATATTCCATATACTCATTCTCCCTGTCATGGAATACAGTAGGAAATCATTATTCTGCCTTGAAAGGAGATCTGGGAAAGAAAACAAGATTTAGGAATACTCACCAAGCTGTGGGTTTCTTTAAAGCAAGTCTGTCTTGGGCTTCGCATCTAGTGCCTGCCAGAAGGACAAGTATAATGCTAACACATGTTTACCCCACTTCTTGTGTTTACAGTTTGAAGTGTTCTCTTTGCTAAATCTGGTATTTCATTCAGACAAAAGTTATCCCTTTATAGGACATGCCAAGACAGGACTGGAAGGGAGCAAAATTTGTTGAAGGCTTACTATGTGCTAGACACTTTACACAACAGTACACCAAGATAAAGGAAACAGGGATTATATATAGGAGGTCAATTATAGGAGGATTGTCACTCTGTCCTCTTTGACTGCTCCTATAGTTCTGAAATTTTTACAGAATGAAAAGATATGAGATCATGTTCATGTCCTAGACTGATTTTTCAGTAAGAAAATGCAGGTACTCTTTTTTTTCTTCATTTTTTTACTATGTTCAGTTAGCCACTGTATAATACATCATTGGTTTTCTATGCAAAATGCAGATATTCTTAATCCAGAGTCATATGCTAGGAAACATCTGATGGCTGTTGAGTATAAGAACATTTGACTGCTACAGTAATAAAAGGATAAGAGTAGACATTGTTATTTTTTTTTCTTTTCATATATTGATGGATTTAGCATGTTAATGTTCTTTTTTTTAATTAATTTTATTTTATTATATTATGTTATTCACCATACAGTACATCCCCAGATTCCGATGTAAAGTTTGAT
>NW_023197150.1:0-307 GCF_002007445.2 Ailuropoda melanoleuca
GGTGTAAGGTGGTATTTCAGTGTGGTTTTGATTTGAATTTCCCTGATGGCTAATGATTTTGAACATTTTTTTCTGTGTCTGTTAGCCATTTGTATGTCTTCATTGGAAAAGTGTTCATATCTTCTACCCGTTTTTTGATTTGTTTATTTGTTTCTCGTGTATTGAGTTTGAGAAGTTCTTCGTAGATCTTGGATACCAGTCTTTTATCTGTAGTGTCATTTGCAAAAATATTCTCCCATTCCGTGGTCTGCCTCTTAGTTTTTTTGACTGTATCCTTGGCTGTGCAGAAGCTTTTTATCTTGATGAA
>NW_023197150.1:382-593 GCF_002007445.2 Ailuropoda melanoleuca
CATAAGTTCATTTTATCTTTTGTTTCTCTTGCCTTTGGAGATGTGTCATGGAAAAGTTTGCTTTGGCCAATGTTGTAGAGGTTGCTGCCTATGTTCTCCTCTAGAATCATGATGGATTCCTGTCTCACATCAAGGTCTTCCATCCATTTGGAGTTTGTGTATGGTGTGAGAGAGTGGTCAAGTTTCATTCTTTTGCATGTAGCTGTCCAAT
>NW_023197151.1:0-579 GCF_002007445.2 Ailuropoda melanoleuca
GCAGCAACTCTTACAACATTGGCCAAAGCAACCCTTTTCATGACACATCTCCAAAGGCAAGAGAAACAAAAAAAAAATGAACTTGTGGGACCTCACAAGATAAAAAGCGTCTGCACAGCCAAGGAAACAGTCAAAAAAACTAAGAGGCAGCCCACGGAATGGGAGAAGATATTTGCAAATGACACTACAGATAANGCAAAGGACACCACAGATAAAGGACTGGTATCCAAGATCTACAAAGAACTTCTCAAACTCAATACACGAGAAACAAATAAACAAATCATAAAATGGGCAGAAGATATGAACAGACACTTTTCCAATGAAGACATACAAATGGCTAACAGACACATGAAAAAATGTTCAAAATCATTAGCCATCAGGGAAATTCAAATCAAAACCACACTGAGATACCACCTTACGCCAGTTAGAATGGCAAAGATAGACAAGGCAAGAAACAACAATTGCTGTAGAGGATGTGGAGAAAGGCAATCCCTCCTACATTGTTGGTGGGAATGCAAGTTGGTACAGCCACTCTGGAAAACAGTGTGGAGTTCCCTTAAAAAGTTAAAAATTGAGCTA
>NW_023197151.1:649-916 GCF_002007445.2 Ailuropoda melanoleuca
GTAGTGAAGAGAAGGGCCATATGCACCCCAATGTTCATAGCAGCATTGTCCACAATAGCTAAATCGTGGAAGGAGCCGAGATGCCCTTCAACAGATGACTGGATTAAGAAGCTGTGGTCGACATATACAATGGAATATTACTCAGCTATCAGAAAGAACGAATTCTCAGCATTTGCTGCAACATGGACTGCGCTGGAGGAGATAATGCTAAGTGAAATAAGTCAAGCAGAGAAAGACAATTATCATATGGTTTCTCTCATCTATGGA
>NW_023197151.1:1080-2401 GCF_002007445.2 Ailuropoda melanoleuca
GACTATGGACTATGAGAAGCAAACTGAAGACTTCAGAGGGGAGGGAGTGGGGGAATGGGATAGGCTGGTGATGGGTAGTAAGGAGGGCACGCATTGCAGGTTCTCTGGGTGTTATATGCAACTAGTGAATCATTGAACTTTACATCAGAAACCAGGGATGTACTGTATGGTGACTAACATAATCTAATAAAAAAACATTAAAATAAAAAAAAATAAAATAAAATAAGGGAAGCCCATTCCAGTCTGGTCCACAGTTGGGAAGGAGTTCAGCGTGAATCACATGAGGAATGGAAAGCCCTACATGGTGCTAAGATCTAGCTACTTAAGCAGAGGCCTGTGACATCTGCTACCTTCATAGTGTGGTCTGGAAATCCTGACCATTCTAAAAGGGCCAAGGCTTCAGCCCAGTGCACTTGATGGCACTCCCTCACAGATGGCCTAATACCATGATCAGGTGCCAAGCGCATGCTGGCAACCCAAGTCTGGGAGAAGGGCCAGCTGCCGGAGCCCCCTGCAGTGTTACCCTCTATGCTTCAGTATCCTGGCCTGTAGGAATGACCTGAAAGGCAGCACACAGGCTGCCCTCTCTGAGTGGGCATATTTTCAGTGTGTCTCGTCTGTGTTAGCTCTGCTCCTGAGCACCCCTCCGAGGCAGCTGCTGTCACGGCCCCTTTTTAAGGATGAGATTGCTGAGGCTCCGAGATGGTGTTGAGAGGAAGAANCCTCCCTCACAGTTGGCCTAATACCATGATCAGATGCCAAGCGCATGCTGGCAACCCAAGTCTGGGAGAAGGGCCAGCTGCCGGAGCCCCCTACAGTGTTACCCTCTATGCTTCAGTATCCTGGCCTGTAGGAATGACCTGAAAGGCAGCACACAGGCTGCCCTCTCTGAGTGGGCATATTTTCAGTGTGTCTCGTCTGTGTTAGCTCTGCTCCTGAGCACCCCTCCGAGGCAGCTGCTGTCACGGCCCCTTTTTAAGGATGAGATTGCTGAGGCTCCGAGATGGTGTTGAGAGGAAGAAGAGGAGACAGCTGGGCCCTTCTCTCTCCAGAGCTCTCCTTCCTTGTCCCCACTGCACAGGCGCTCACTTTCCTGCACTGGCGATCAGGCTTCCCTTGCAGACCCTGTGGCATGGGGTACCGCCACTCACAGAGCTGGGGCGACTCGAGTCAGATCAGTTTATAGCGGAGAGGTGATGGTGGTAACCATGTCAGGTGCTGGATGCCAACCGTACCTGGAGGCTGCTGTTTCTAGGGCACACACACAGTCTCTGTGTGCCCAGCTGGACAAGTCCAGGTGTCGCTTCCTGAGGCCAGAACT
>NW_023197152.1:0-1737 GCF_002007445.2 Ailuropoda melanoleuca
ATTGGGGAATGCAGTCAACAAAAAACCATGTTGCCTACTGAGATTAAGTAACTGTTGGGGCATTGTGTGGGATATAAGAAATGTAGACATACTCTTAGCCTTCCAGAATCTCAAAGTGCATTTGGTCAGACCAGGAATACACACATATACACACACACGGGATACCTATATATATGAATAAGATAGATAAGATATATGGCATTTATTTTCAATAACCCATTCCCTATTTTCATACAATTGAGTTTACAGTTATTTATACCATATAGTATCTCCTGTTCTATAGGTTTAAATTATTATTTAAATTCATGAACTTTTTGTACCTCAGAGAAGATTTGCTTGTTTGCTTGTTTTTTGATGTTTGTTTTCTAGGTATTGTGGATAAAAGAAAATCCTTTTAAGTGCTAAAGTGTTCATTTTATTTTTTTAAAAGATTTTATTTATTTGAGAGAGAGAGCAGGAGAGAAAGAGAGAGACAGCACATGTGGAGGGGGGAGGGATAAAGAGAGAGGGAGAAGGAGATTCCCTGCTGAGCAGGGAGCCCAGTGGAGGACCCTGTCCCAGAACCCTGGGATCATGACCTGAGCCAAAGGCATACATTTAACTGACTGAGCCACCCAGGTGCCCTAAAGTGTTCCTTTTATTTCAAATTATCATTTTGTTATTTTAGGATGTAAGCATTTTTAAATGTATAGTTTACTTCCCTGACTTCTTAAAAGAAATAAATTAAGTATATTTTAATCTATTCAAAGGCATTATTATGTGCATCAGTGTTTGTGATATTCCCAAAATGAAAATGTCAATATAGAATGGGTATGATGGAAATCCCTGGGTTTCCTGGAAAAAAATGCCTTATTGATTTACTTTTNTGGAAAAAAATGCCTTATTGATTTACTTTTATGTCATTTTTATTTTTTCTCCTAAATGTGTGTGAAGCAGTTAGGGTGATTTTCTGTGCACTTTCTGCCAAATTACTACTAAATTAATAAGTGGCTCAAAGGCTAAAAGCATACTTCTTCCAAGGGGTAATTTCAATTTATAGAAAGCTATCAACTTTATTATTGATATCAATGATCCTGAGTTTGTCCGTATCTTTGAAATGTCATCTCAGAATTCTTCATTGCCAACATGAAGGATCACCTCCAGCATTACAGTATTCACCCTTTCCTCTATAGGCCTTGCTTCGATTTTGTTCCCAATGTAGGAAGGAGTATTTTTATCTTTTGTAGCTTTTGATGGAGAATTGCATGTTTAGGGGTAGCAAGCTAGAGTACAGGGGGCATTTTTGTGACATATCAAAGATGAATAAAATTAGAAATCCCATAATCTTATGGTGACAATAAAATAAATAGCTCTTTGATAATGTAGTGTTATCTTGAGATTCCCTCATTCCTAAATTACAATTTCATTTATTTTGTGAATATTCAAGGAGGTAGCTCTATTAAGAAATGAATCTTCTACAAGATTCATGAAACCCTTCTAACGCCTCAAGGTTTTGCTTACTATCTTTGTTTAAATGTCTAATGTAATTATTCCCTTTCAAATGCCAAAGCTCAGTCCTGTGACTAATACAGCTTAATAAACTGTATCTACCTATTTGTAAAATGCTTTTTTAGAGAGCATGGTAGAAAGAATAATGGTCCCTAAAGATGTCTATATATTAATATCCAGAATCTGTGAGTATGTTATGTTCATGGAAAAGAGTTGATAAGGAGATTATCTGTATTATCCTGTTGGACC
>NW_023197153.1:0-951 GCF_002007445.2 Ailuropoda melanoleuca
GATGGTTACCAGAGGGGAGGTGGGTGGGGGAAATGGGTGAAATAGTTGATGGGGATTAAAGAGTACAGTTGTGATGAACACCAGGTGTTGTATGGAAGTGCTGAATCAGTAAGTTGAACACCTGAAACTAATATCACACTGTATGTTAACTGGAATTTAAATAAAAACAAATAAAATAAAATAATAATCCAGAGCAAATTTACACAAAATTACCCATATATGAATATAGCAAGAACATTACAAGTTTGGTATGGAATTTCTATTAAATATCATGCATTTGCAGTATGATGATCCCTTATATTCAAAATAAGCCACTGCAAATTTCTATAAATCCATTGTACTTACGTAAGCTTAATGGAATTCTTAACTGTACTATAATTTTTTAAAAATTGGTAATATTTTTCTGAAAAGTATTTTTAAAACTACAGATTGTTCCCTGTTAGTAGGTTGTTAACTTCCTTGGCCATGACCAGATTTATTTAATGAATCAGAAAAAAAGAGAACCGAAAAGGAATACTAGAACACAACACCATAAAAAAATATCTCATTGAACTTCTGTTCATATTGTGTGTCTGTGTATTAAGCATACATAATAATCTATAGAACACTCTCTNCAATAATCTATAGAACACTCTCTTCCAACTGTTTCTCAGGCACTGCCAAGTCAGAGATGATTAAAAAAAATTTTTTTCATTGCAAAATCCTGAAACGCAGTTAGTGGCACAATATTTAAAATAATCCAAATACATGCAAGTGTGTATGTACTACGTACTAAAACATAAAATACATGGGATACAAAAGAGCCCTGTTTCCACAGATAAGGAAATCAGCATAACACTTATTGACCAGAATACTGATCAGAATACTGATCATAATACTTATCATAATACTTATCATAATATTCTTGCTATATTCACACAGAGGTCATTTTGTGCGATTTCAGCAAACAAA
>NW_023197154.1:0-546 GCF_002007445.2 Ailuropoda melanoleuca
GACAACACCAAAGGAATAAAATAAAGCTCTAGAAACTGATGCTAAAGTAATGGAAACCTACAAATTCCCTGTCAAAGAATTCAAAATAATTGTCAAAATAAAGAAGCTCAGTGAGCTACAAGAGAACACAGATAAAAAAAAAATAAACAAAACCAGGAAAATAATACATGAACAAAATGAGAAGTTCAACGAAGAAACAGAAACCATAAAAAGGAAGCAAATAATTTTTTGAGCTGAAGGACACAATGACTGAACTGAAAAATCGAAGACAGTTTCAACCATAGACTCAATCAAGCAGAAGAAAGAACAACATTGTATTAACAGGTAAGTTTTGTGTTAGGTGATTTTGTCCAACTGCAGACCAACATACGTGTCCTGAGCTCATTTAAGGTAGGCNCGTGTCCTGAGCTCATTTAAGGTAGGCTAAGCTAAGCTATGATGCTTGATAGCTTAGGTGTACTAAATGCATTTTCAACTTATAATATTTTCAACTGAGGAGGGGTTTATTGGGACATAACCTCATCATAAGTTAAGGAAGATGTATGC
>NW_023197155.1:0-557 GCF_002007445.2 Ailuropoda melanoleuca
GTGCTATGCCATGCTGGAGTAGGCAGAATAATTACCATCCAAAGATGTTATGCCCTAATCCCCAGAACCTGATGAATACATTATGTGGCAAAGGGCACTTTGCAGAGGTAATTAATGGGCTGCACTTAAGACAATGAATTTATCCTGGATCCAGGAGGGCCCAACCTACTCACATAATTCCTTAAAAGCAGAGAACATCCTTCATCTGGAGTTAGAGATATGCAGCAGTAAGGGAAATCAGAGAGGGACTCCGCCGCCCATTGCTGGAGGCGAGGCTACATGGAAAACATGAAAATGAATGTGGATAGATGTAGGAGCAAAAACTGGCCCAAGACTGACAGACAGGAAGGAAATGGAGACTTCANGAAATGGAGACTTCAGTCCCACAACTGGAAAAAACTGAATGAAGCCAACAGCCCGAAATGAGCTGGGAAGCAGATCATCCCCACGGCCTCCAGAAAGGACCACAGCCTCCCCTGCACCTTTTTTCAGCCTTGTGACTGACACAGAGGACCCAACCAACCGAACAACACTCTCCCAAGACTTCTGACCTACAG
>NW_023197156.1:0-550 GCF_002007445.2 Ailuropoda melanoleuca
GTGCTATGCCATGCTGGAGTAGGCAGAATAATTACCATCCAAAGATGTTATGCCCTAATCCCCAGAACCTGGTGAATACATTATGTGGCAAAGGGCACTTTGCAGAGGTAATTAATGGGCTGCACTTAAGACAAGGAATTTATCCTGGATCCAGGAGGGCCCAACCTACTCACATAATTCCTTAAAAGCAGAGAACATCCTTCATCTGGAGTTAGAGATATGCAGCAGTAAGGGAAATCAGAGAGGGACTCCGCCGCCCATTGCTGGAGGCGAGGCTACATGGAAAACATGAAAATGAATGTGGATAGATGTAGGAGCAAAAACTGGCCCAAGACTGACAGACAGGAAGGAAATGGNAAAATGGAGACTTCAGTCCCACAACTGGAAAAAACTGAATGAAGCCAACAGCCTGAAATGAGCTGGGAAGCAGATCATCCCCACGGCCTCCAGAAAGGACCACAGCCTCCCCTGCACCTTGATTTCAGCCTTGTGACTGACACAGAGGACCCAACCAACCGAACAACACTCTCCCAAGACTTCTGACCTACAG
>NW_023197157.1:0-827 GCF_002007445.2 Ailuropoda melanoleuca
CAGCTAAGAAGCTAGAGGACCAGGCAAAGGAAATGGGCCCCGAGCGCCGCGCTGCCAGCACAGGGCTCCCGCAGCGCGCGGACGCCTCTGGGCTCAGTCGTCTTCTCCTGCGGCGAGGAGTGTACAGACTGGCGGTGGGCCGGGGCGCGAGTCCGCTCAGGTCGTTGTCATCAGGGCGCATCGTCCCTGCGAGCACCGGGGCGGTGGAGGCTCCGGGCCGCCGCCGGAGCAGGAAAGTTATCTCACGGCACGCAGACACTTCCGGCACCTCCACTCTCCTACTCTCTTGACAGTCGTTGGTGCTTTGAGCCGCTCTGGCCCGACCAGGGAAGCCCTCCCCCTAGGCGGACGCAGGCTCAGAGAGCTTGCAAATTGGGCCTGGCCTGCGAGACCCTCCTCCTGCCGACGCACTCCCACCGCAAGCCACCCCTCCCCTTCTCCCAGTCACCCTCCCACCGCCACCCACCCGCCCGGGCCAGGCTCCCGGGCTGCGCAAGGCTGCGGCGCAGTAGCGCTCCTGCCTTCGCCCGGGGTGTCAACTCTGTCTCCACCCCAGCACCTGGATCTGACTAGCCTTCGGCGACACTTTGGGGTCCTCCACGCCCCAAAAGGATCTCAAACTCCCAACGTTCCTCCCCTACCCGTCCTCCTCACCATCCACTCCCTAGAAATTGTCTGGAAGAGAAACCCACGTTAGTTTCTTTGAAGTTTGAAAAATCATTTTGAAGTCTGGTTGGAAGATGCTACTTTCTAGCTTTAGTTTAGATTTGATTTCATGCCTGCACTGAATGTTATAAATTCCAGGTTGAAAAGTTTTCCTGCCTCTT
>NW_023197158.1:0-515 GCF_002007445.2 Ailuropoda melanoleuca
AAAAGGAGGAAAACCTAGAAACAATCAGAAATAATCTTTTCCATGTATCCAATCAGCTAAACACCTAAAACAAATGTTAAAGAGATTCTATCTTGGGGTCCAGATGGAAAACTGATCTTTTCCTTTCTGAATATTACAGTAACTTCCTACATTGGACATTTCTAACATTGCTAAACCCTTCTCACTTTTTGTACTTGACAAAAACCAAAACTATACAACTGCTTTGTCAATTTAGAATATTAAAAATAATTAAGGCATACCCTGTGCTGGATTTCCTACATTTTTTTAAAGATGTATTTATTTATTTGAGAGAGGGAGGGAAGGGGAGGGAGGGAAACATGTGAGCAGGGTGGGGAGAGCGCAGAGGGAGAGAGAGGATCTCACACAGACTCCCTGCTGAGCGTGGAGCCCAACATGAGGAGGGATGCAGGACTCACTGCCGGTCTCAATCCCATGACCCATGAGACCATGAACTTAGCGGAAACCAAGGGCTGGACATTCAACCATCTGAGCCA
>NW_023197159.1:0-978 GCF_002007445.2 Ailuropoda melanoleuca
GGTAACGTTTTGTAAAGTTGCTGTGGACATTGAATTAATGACTCCTGAACTGTTACTCTTGGGGTAAATACAGTGTTAGATTCCTGTGAACCTCTGGTCATACTATTCTCATCAACCTGTCAATATATAAGCTTTTTTTATGTGTGTTTCTTTTTAAAGACAGCTCTATCTATATGCTTTGGATTCACTAACATTGAACACATGGCCAACATCACTATAAATCATGTGAATGAAACTTACCTAACACACATTTTCTCCATGAGGCACATCATAGCCTTGTAGTTGGGAACACTAAACATTACTTCAGCACTATGCCTGGAGGCCATTTTTAAAAGTACAATCACCAACAAATAGCACAAAAATGTGAAAATCTGTCTCTGAAAGCACTTGCTTATAGTTNCGGCTATGAAAGCACTTGCTTATAGTTGGAAAACAAACAAGAAGGCAGAGTGCTACCTCATTCAATGTCAGGGGGAATGTACACCACGGATGCAGAAAGCTTTCGCCACACTGCCCCTGTCTGTGAATGAGTGCAAAAATACCACGGTATTGACTTTGGTTACAAGTCCATTTTAATGAGTAGGTAAAATTGAATATATGGGATTTATGAATAATACATATCTTCTATACATTCCTTCAGATAAAAGCTATGGAAAAAATAAACAGGGTAAGGAAGGTGACCAGAGAAGGTCTTTGTGAAGTGATAGCATTTGAACAAAAGCCCAAGAGAGGAAGAGTCCTGAAGATACCAAAAGGAAACACATTCCAAGCAAAAAAAACAATAGCCATGGTGCCANTATATGGGATTTATGAATAATACATATCTTCTATACATTCCTTCAGATAAAAGCTATGGAAAAAATAAACAGGGTAAGGAAGGTGACCAGAGAAGGTCTTTGTGAAGTGATAGCATTTGAACAAAAGCCCAAGAGAGGAAGAGTCCTGAAGATACCAAAAGGAAACACATTCCAAGCAAAA
>NW_023197160.1:0-1273 GCF_002007445.2 Ailuropoda melanoleuca
GCCCTAGGTTGTGTGTCACAGTCAAGAGATAGCAAGGACACTGTTGCAGTCAGGCATAAGGGGTGAGGTGATAACCATCAGAAGAGAAAGGTAGGTGGCCAATAAAGTCAGAGTTAAGACAGAATCAGGTGTAATGTTGCTCAAAACTCCTGGTTGCTGGATTCTTTTACGTAGGATAACTGAGATTCCTCATGGCTTAAAGGAGCAGAGCCTTGCCCCACCAGGCCCAAGAGAACTTACCCAGAGCAGGCAGAAAGAGAGCACCAATGAGAGAGCAGTAAGATTTAAAAACCTTACATACATCTGGGGGAGCCTGGGTGCCTCATTTGGTTAAGTGTCAGCCTTCACCTCAGGTCATGATCCCAGGGTCCTAGATCGAGTCCGCATCAGGCTCCCTGCTCTGCAGGAGTCTGCTTCTTCCTCTCCCTCTGCCTCTCCCCCCTGCTTGTGCTTGTGCACTTTTGCACTCTCTCTCTCTTTCTCTAGCATGCTCTCTCTCAAATAAATAAATAAATAAATTGTAAAAAAAACAAAAACACCCTACATATGAAGAAGTCATTTGCCTTCCTAACTGTTCCTTTACCAGGCACGCTGCTGCCTCAGGGCCTTTGATCTTGCTCTTTTTTCAGACCAGAAAGCTGTTGCTCCAGGATCCACAGATCTCCTCCTTGGCCTCATTGAAGTCTCTGCCGCATTAAAGAGGCCCTTTCTGACCACCCTATTAGCACCTTCTTCACGGTCTCACCCTACTTAATTTTTCTACATTGCTCTAGCACCAGCTTGCCTATTAAATATTTATCTGCAAATGTAGAACTCAAGCTCTCTGAGAGCAGGAACTGAGAGTGTTTTATCCATTCCTGTGGCCCCAGCACTGAGTATAGTTCTTGGCTGGTGATCGAGAAACATTTTTTTTGAATGACTGACCTGCAAAATCCACCTGCTTACTTACGTGAGTTTGAGTCATGTGGTACAATTCTCTTGTGTTTGGGATATAATTACATGATCCTTCTTTGCTTTGGTAAAATATTTAAATATATGGTATAGTCTCTGTCTCTCTCTCTGCTTTTCCTATACTCCCTTCCTTCTGACTCCCACCCATGCCCAAACTTGGCCACCAATAAAATATTTTTGNCGGCCACCAATAAAATATTTTTGCACCATGCCTTCATGAATCTATTCAACATTTATTGGATACTCATGATGTGCTAGGCACAAGGCCAGGTGCTGGGGATTTAATGGCAAAGCAAGAAAAAAGACACAATTGCTGCCACCA
>NW_023197161.1:0-1092 GCF_002007445.2 Ailuropoda melanoleuca
TGCAGAGGAGACATAAATCTCTGCTAAAGATTCTGCCCACCGGGTGGGAACCAGGAGAGCCCCAGCTCAGCGGTCAGCAACCCTGGACACACATTAACACTGCGTCGCGCCCTTAGTGCTGACATTCAGGCCCCGCCCCAGATGAAGAAAATCTGGCTTCAGTGCCTGCTTATCACATGTTTTTAAATGCACGTCACCTTACATGCTTTTTAAAACAAGGGTAACATATTTATATCAGGCCAATGCTAACAAAAGAGAGGCAGAGTAACCATATTAGTACCCCTCAAAATAGATTCAAGATCAAGAGTCTGAAATGAGACGCAGAAAGATCCTTTATTTTGACGTAGCAGGTAAGAACTGCTCTACAATGCATGGCATGTTAGCCTTCTTATGAATCCAAATTACCTTAATATTTGCTTTAATCCCATCCATCTGATTGACAAGAAGACCAGTGGCTCCTTTGGGGAGTTGGGGGCCCCCTCATTACCCTTCCTAAGAACGTTGGGACACTGGACAGCTACATAGGTTGTCCATCCCGCTTCGACTCCGAAGCAAGAAGAGCCTGCCCTCCATCCCGCTTCTCCGCAGTTACTGCTCACTGCTGGGCAATAAACACAGGCCCTTCCCAGTCCTGCTCGTTCTGCTAGATCACATCGGAGCAAAGCCTCTACAGAGGCTGCTGCTGCATCTCACTGGCCCAGCTACGGCGCCCAAGCCATGTGGTCTTGGAAAGAAAGCATCTCTCCTTACTCAGGGTCACACTTACCCTTTCAGACATACACCTGTCTTTGCTGAAGTTTTATGCCCCAAATCTATCCATCTGCCTGACGTGAAACAGCAGTACTCTTTATGGTGTAGAATTCATTGTGGGAGTAACAGATTTCACTGCATAAACAATCACCCCAAATCTTATTGGCTTAAAACAACAATCATTAATTATTGCTCCAAATCAGCTAGTAGGGCGGTTCTGCCAAATAGCCTGATTTGGGGTGGGCCTACTCACGTATCTATCTATGGTCGGCTGGAAGATCAGATGGGGTCTGTGTGGTCTAGGATGTCCTCTGCTGGAATGCCTTATCTGTGTTCCCTGTG
>NW_023197162.1:0-948 GCF_002007445.2 Ailuropoda melanoleuca
GAAAGCATTCACTTAACGAAAGTCTTTGATTTTATGGGATTCCCCTAGTGCATTCAGAAAAAAAGAATCAATTTACAAAATTCATTTGACACTCAACTTTTCAGGAACATGACTATTGTCAATTTATAAGAGAACAAAACGGTTCTCTTTCCTGGCTTTCCTCCTGACACTGACATGCCAAAGAGAGTCAGGGTTTGCTAAAAAATGATTTACTCTACAAAAATGTTCTGGCAACTTTGCTTACAGTGTCTCTTTAGTGCAATGTTCAAATAAACTTTTGGAATTTCTGCGTTGCAAAGGCAAAATAGAGAGGGAAAAACAGCAAACTTGAAAGTGTTCTGACAAGATCAATGAAAAATATTTTAGACTTTACCTTCTTCTGGGGTCCGAACACTTAATGTTTTTCCTTCTCAGGATCATTTTTCAACTTGAAATTTTATTATTGATTTTGTTCTAGGCTATATCGATGTACCACTCCTTTTAAAAATCGAATTTATTTTAATTTTTATCTCTCAGAGATGGCCAAACAATGAGACTAGAATAAACTGCTTCTTGACTTTTCTTAAGTCAATCCCCTCATCCCACTGCCTTGTAACAGACACCTACAGAGAATGGGAGTTCATGAAATGCAAGGTCACCTTCCCTTGGGTGTACTGGCCAATTAAAGGCTGCTATGCTCATCCTAGGCATAATATACAACATAGACATTTTCACATGAAGGGGAGAAATGCTTTCCCCAAGTCAGGCTCGTGGTATTTATTTAGTGCTTAATCTTGGAGTAAGTACTTGGCTACTTATGATGGNCTACTTGGCTACTTATGATGGCTTCCAATCTTGCCAGTTACTTAAGTGGCAGAACCACGTCTCCCTGCAAAGGGTCACGGCTTCCCACGGGGCCATGCCAGGCTCTGGGCAATCTCAGGAGAAAGGGAGTATCTTTCATAGAAA
>NW_023197163.1:0-3400 GCF_002007445.2 Ailuropoda melanoleuca
AAACACTTGGAGACTAAGAACCATCCTGCTCAAGAATGATTCGATAAACCAGGAAATCAAAAATCAATTTAAGCAATTTATGGAGACCAACGAGATTGAAAACACAATGGTCCAAAACCTATGGGACACTGCAAAGGCAATCCTAAGGGGAAAACACATAGCCATCCAAACCTCACTCAAAAGAACGGAAAAATCTAAAATGCAGTTTTTATACTCTCACCTCAGGAAGCTGAAACAGCAACAGAGGAACAGGCCTAATCCACACACGAGAAAGCAGGTGATCAAGATGAGAGCAGAGATCAATGAATTAGAAACCAAAAGCACAGTAGAGCAGATCAACAGAACTAGAAGCTGGTTCTTTGAAAGAGTAAATAAAATTGACAAACCACTGGCAAGACTTATCCAAAAGAATAGAGAAAGGACCCAAATAATAATATTAGGAATGAAAAGGGAAAGGTCACGACCAACACCAATGAAATTGGAAGGATTATTAGAAACTTTTATCAACAGCTTTGTGCCAATAAATTAAGCAATCTAGAAGAGATGGAGGCCTTCCTGGAAACCTACAAACTACCAAGACTGAAACAGGAAGAAATTGATTTTTTTAACAGACCAATTAATTATGAAGAGATTGAAACAGTGATTAAAAACCTTCCGAAAAACAAAACCCCAGGACCTGATGGTTTTCCCAGGGAATTCTACCGNCTTTGAAAGAGTAAATAAAATTGACAAACCACTGGCAAGACTTATCCAAAAGAATAGAGAAAGGACCCAAATAATAATATTAGGAATGAAAAGGGAAAGGTCACAACCAACACCAATGAAATTGGAAGGATTATTAGAAACTTTTATCAACAGCTTTGTGCCAATAAATTAAGCAATCTAGAAGAGATGGAGGCCTTCCTGGAAACCTACAAACTACCAAGACTGAAACAGGAAGAAATTGATTTTTTTAACAGACCAATTAATTATGAAGAGATTGAAACAGTGATTAAAAACCTTCCGAAAAACAAAACCCCAGGACCTGATGGTTTTCCCAGGGAATTCTACCGAACATTCAAAGAAGAAATAATACCTATTCTCCTAAAGCTATTTCAAAAAATAGAAACAGAAGGAAAACTACCAAACTCATTCTATGAGGCCAATATTACCTTGATCACCAAACCAGGCAAAGACCCCATCAAAAAAGAGAATTACAGGGGCGCCTGGGTGGCAGAGCGGTTAAGCGTCTGCCTTCGGCTCAGGGCGTGATCCCGGCGTTATGGGATCGAGCCCCACGTCAGGCTCCTCTGCTATGAGCCTGCTTCTTCCTCTCCCACTCCCCCTGCTTGTGTTCCCTCTCTCGCTGGCTGTCTCTATCTCTGTCTTATAAATAAATAAAAAATCTTTAAAAAAAAAAAAAAAGAGAATTACAGACCGATTTCCCTGATGAATATGGACACCAAAATTCTCAATAAGATCCTTGCTAATAGAATCCAACAGTACATTAAAAGGATTATCCATCATGACCAAGTGGGATTCATCCCTGGGATGCAAGGGTGGTTCAACATTCGCAAATCCATCAGTGTGATAGATTTTATCAACAAGAGAAAAGCCAAAAATCATATGATCCTCTCAATAGATGCAGAAAAAGCATTTGACAAAATACAGCATCCTTTCCTGATTAAAACCCTTCAGAGTGTAGGGATAGAGGGTACATTCCTCAATCTCCTAAAAACCATCTATGAAAAGCCTAGGCAAATATCATTCTCAATAGGGAAAATCTGGAAGCCTTTCCCTTAAGATCAGGAACATGACAAGGATGCCCACTCTCACCATTATTACTCAACATAGTACTAGAAGTTCTTGCAACAGCAATCAGACAACAAAAACGGATAAAAGGTATCCAAATCGGCAAAGAAGAAGTCAGGGGCACCTGGGTAGCGCACTCGTTAAGTGTCTGCCTTCAGCTCAGGGTGTGATCCCCGCGTTGTGGGATCAAGCCCCGCATCAGGCTCCTCCCCTGGGAGCCTGCTTCTTCCTCTCCCACTCCCCCTGCTTGTGTTCCCTCTCTCGCTGGCTGTCTGTCAAGTAAATCAATGAAATCTTTAAAAAAAAAAAGAAGAAGAAGAAGAAGAAGAAGAAGTCAAACTGTCTCTCTTTGCAGATGACATGATACTCTATATGGAAAACCCAAAAGAATCCACCCCCAAACTACTAGAAGTTATAGAACAATTCAGTAATGCGGCGGGATACAAAAATCAACAGTCAGAAATCAGTTGTATTTCTATACACAAATAATGAGACTGAAGAAAGAGAAATNTAATGAGACTGAAGAAAGAGAAATTAGGGAATCCATCCCATTTACAATAGCACCAAAAATCATACGTTACCTTGGAATTAACTTAACCAGAGACGTAAAGGATCTATATTCTAGAAACTACAAATCACTCTTGAAAGACATTGAAGAAGACACAAAAAGATGGAAAAATATTCCATGCTCATGGATCAGAAGAGTTAACATAGTTAAAATGTCCATGCCACCCAGAACAATCTACACTTTCAGTGCTATCCCGATCAAAATACCAATGACATTTTTCAAAGAACTGGAACAAAGAACTGGAACAAAGAACTGGAACAAAGAACTGGAACAAAGAACTGGAACTTAAATTTGTGTGGAACCAGAAAAGACCCCGAATCGCCAAGGTTGTTGAAAAGGAAAAACAAAGCTGGGGGCATCATGTTGCCTGATTTCAAGCTGTACTACAAACCTGTGATCACAAAGACAGCATGGTACTGGCACAAAAACAGACACATAGACCAATGGAACAGAATAGAGAACCCAGAAATGGACCCTCGGCTCTTTGGGCAACTAATCTTTGATAAAGCAGGAAAAAACATCCGGTGGAAAAAAGACAGTCTCTTCAATAAATGGTGCTGGGAAAATTGTCAGCTACATGCAAAAAGAATGAAACTTGACCACTCTCTCACACCATACACAAAAATAAACTCCAAATGGATGAAAGACCTCAATGTGAGACAGGAATCCATCAAAATTCTAGAGGAGAACATAGGCAACAACTTCTATGACATCGGCCAGAGCAACCTTTTTCACGACACATCGCCAAAGGCAAGAGAAATAAAAGATAAAATGAACTTATGGGACTTTATCAGGATAAAGAGCTTCTGCACAGCCAAGGAAACAGTCAAAAAAACTAAGAGACAGCCCACGGAATGGGAGAATATATTTGCAAAGGACACCACAGATAAAGGACTGGTATCCAAGATCTACAAAGAACTTCTCAAACTCAATACACGAGAAACAAATAAACAAATCATAAAATGNGAAAAAATAAATCATAAAATGGGCAGAAGATATGAACAGACACTTTTCCAATGATGACATACAAATGGCTAACAG
>NW_023197164.1:0-216 GCF_002007445.2 Ailuropoda melanoleuca
AGCCCTTAGAACCAAGAAACAAAGTGTGAGGGGAAAGCTCTTGAAGTCACGACGGCCTTATGGAAGGTGGACAGGAATCAAGGTGCTTTGGTACCGTGAGTGAAACGCGATGAACACAGCACTGGGAAAGACAACTCGGCCAAAACCCGCTTCCAACGAAATGTTTGCTCCCTGGGGCAATCCTGTCAAAACTGCTGGTGGCAATGGAAAGAAAAG
>NW_023197164.1:408-724 GCF_002007445.2 Ailuropoda melanoleuca
CAGGGAAATATCAACGATCATCATCTCTCGTGAGTAAGGGAGCATGAATGAAAAGGGTCAGGATTTTCGAGGACTCAGCGCCCTTCTCATTGGTAATAAAGCAGAGCGTCCAGGGAAACACCTCCAGCGAACAGCAGCCTTTTCACTGGGGACCCCGATTCCACATTGGGTGTAGGGGTAGGGGAGGATCCAGCACTTAGTACCAAGAAACAAAGTGTGAGGGGAAAACCCTTGAAGGCACGACCACTTTATGGAAGGTGGAACAGGAATCAAGGTGCTTTGGTACCGTGAGTGAAACACGACGAACACAGCACTG
>NW_023197165.1:0-691 GCF_002007445.2 Ailuropoda melanoleuca
ATTCAAATTGCTGAGTGAAGATGCGGATAAGGGTCGCCTGATAATCAATCTGAAGTGAAGATATTGCTTCAATTATGCCTCTGTCTTTTAACAAGGAAATCACAACTCTGGGATGACTGGCGGTGGTGGAGCCATGGTCTGATTGTGGCTTGTTTTTTAATGGGCTATTTTGAGCTCTGTTTTGTGGGCCTCTGACCACAAGAAAATACCAGTAGTAAATTGGAAGACATCATAAATGGGAAGGGGCAACTTTTATTTCCTCAGAAGTGCGCCCTTGGAAAGAAAGGCGCAGAACCAGCCGTGCAGACTCATCTGTGGGACACTTTCTACGCTCTGGGTTTGAGGGAGAGATGAGAGAGGAATACATTTCACAAGTAGTTTTTATTTCATAAAACTCCGGAAAATAGCGGCACGTTACATTTTTTAAAAAGTTGAAAAAGCTTTAATTTTAAAGTTAGTTGTATAAGTCTATTCCAGCCGTGTTTGCCTGAAGCACTCATATTCGCGTTGGGATGTATTTTGGTTANATTTTGGTTACCAGACCTCCCGAGGTCACCGGGGATAGAACCTGCGTTTCTCGCCCACTACACCACTGTCCACTGTTGAAGGAGAGAACGTGCGCAGGAGGACTGATAGGGGAGCATGCTGGGTCCTTTCTGGCTTGTTAGTGTTCATTGTTTGTGTGAACCGC
>NW_023197166.1:0-1011 GCF_002007445.2 Ailuropoda melanoleuca
AAAAACAACATGGTGGAGCATAAGGCTCAAAATAGACGTATTCATTAGTCCTTGCTAAGGATCTGTGCATTGTGTGGGTGCCACATTTTATGTCCCAATTTAAAAGTCATTCAAGTTCAAATTCTTTTCAATTGCAAATATGTTCAGGATCCCTGGGGTGTTTGTGACTGAACCAGATGGCTGGCAAATATGCAGAGTTCTACCTAATCTAACTTTTTATCTCAAAATAATTGAGTTTCTCCTTTTCATGTAGCCTTTAATGAAAAGCAAATCGTGTAAGGGGGCAAATGTTATTGATGCTTGTTTGGGTTTTGTTGGGTGATTTAATGTGAGTTAGTCTTGGTAAATATGGGAAGAAATTAGGGTCCTAAGATAAGTTTCCAAGTCTGCAGGTGCTGCTCGACTTGGTCAATAAATGAGTGGAAATGTATGTAACTTGTCCCAGTGGAACTTATAAGAGCCCACAAATTTCCAAAGCACACCAATATTTCCGACTTGACTGAGATATTTCCTGACTGGTCTAGTCAATGTTATGCATTTCAGCAGTTCTCCAACTCTCTTCCGTCAGCTCACGCACCACAAGCAACACAGAGTTTTGTGACACAGTGCAATGATATTTTGAAGTAACAGTTTGCGTCTTTCTTCCCAAATACTGAATGTGTTCACTTACACCCCGAGGGTTTCCTTTCTCCCCCAAGTGCTCAGACGCAGACACAAGTCACCTAAAAAGAAAGCTACAATGCTCAATTCTTCAACAACTCTCTGGCCTGATAGGAGCTGAGAGTATCAGGTGAACGTTTGCAGAGAGGTTTACTGCTCGCCAGGATTAGAAAAATGATGCAGGAGAGTGCATGAAGAAAGCCAGGAAAACTCTGGTCTGGGCCTGAGCTGATGCCGCCAATCTCCAGCGCTCAGCCCACTGCCTATCCATCCACCATCTGTGATGGTTTGCACCCCAAGACCCTGCCCAGCCCCCTACCTGACCCATCCACCACACAGGAGATGCGTATG
>NW_023197167.1:0-840 GCF_002007445.2 Ailuropoda melanoleuca
ATAATCTGTAATTTTAGATAATCTTTTAATAATCAAACACTTTTTTTTCATATATTCATCATTAAACCCATAGTTCATTAAATGACATTAATTTTTAAATCTTATATGTCATTTACTCATCATCTCAAATCTCTTATAAGTAGTTTCTTAGTAAGGAGAAATGATATATTGGGTCATGACTAGTTTTATTGTTTAGCATAACAACTTGGAAATGAATCTACCTTCAGGATTATTTTCCACCTATGAATAGGCCCCAATGGAGATAATAAACCCTTGGATACCAGAGAGATTAATTAGTGAGATGGTCTCTGGAGGCCCTCACTATCAGTTCTCAGCTGTGTCTTGTGAAAAAGCCTTCTAAGTGAGATCTTTTCTCTGCTTTTTGAATGTAATGCAGTTTTTCTTTTAGAAAGTGGTCACATATCCCAAGAGCCTAATTTAATGAATTTGGTTGTCTATTTGACTTTTCCTTTTGAATGTAAGATAGTTCAAGGTAGAGACTCAATTCTTTGGCTGAATCTTTTCAAATTAGTGGTGCAATTATTAAAATAACAATAAATATGAAGTCTGTGGTTAGGTAGACTATAAGTTCCTTGACTGAAGATAGAAAATGATTGTGAATATAGATTATTTTCCAAGTTTTATAATAGACAATTAAAAAAAAAACCCTTGCAGTTGCATATCCCCAGAAAATATCATCAACTCTATCAGAACCATTAATTGGTATTAAATACCCACACTTGTAGATTTTTTTCACATAAATATTGTATATATGTCACCTTCTTTTTTGCTTCCTGTTTGAAGCAAATCACACTGCTTTTCCTGCTCTGAATATGAAGT
>NW_023197168.1:0-702 GCF_002007445.2 Ailuropoda melanoleuca
TTTATGGTAATAAACACTCAGATGCCTGTAACGGCTTTTTCATTATAAGTATAGATTTTGATTTTGTTCTTTCTTAATCTTGTAAAGTTTTCATTTCGTGACAATGTGGCTAGTATCTTTGCAACCTGGGAGAGCGGGTTGCTTCTTCTGGCTTTCCCAAATAAGTGTTTTTTCTCAATAAAATTGTAAACTGTATCTTTAGATTTTCTTGGTTTCTCAGTTACTGAAATTTCTATTATTTCTGAATAATAGAATAATAGCACCCACACTTTCCTATACTATTGAAGGAGAAAGCGTGTACCATCAAATAGATATCTCTCCAAGNGGAAGCGTGTACCATCAAATAGATATCTCTCCAAGCCTACAATATACTATTGTTTTATTGCTTTTACATAATTATAAAATTCCATGACAGCTTTACCTTTTGGAAAATGAAATTTTAGGCAAAATCAGAATCTGTCTACTGCAATTAGAAACTGGATTGAGATAGTTCGGTAGGCAAGTGTTACAACCTGTTGAATGTGTGGTCCACTTTCAGCAGATTAACCCAAGCATGTATTAGAACACATTTAAAAACAATAAAACTTATGCAATTTTAAAGTCCTCCTGACCTTCAGCCTTTTCTCCCTCCTAGATATCTCATCTTTACCGAAGTACAGAGCACAACATTTGTTTACTTCTAAAAGGCTCGGGAAACTCTCA
>NW_023197169.1:0-2255 GCF_002007445.2 Ailuropoda melanoleuca
AAAAAAAAAAAAAAAGAAGCCTCTCTCATTACTGCTCATCAGTGTCCTGCTGCTGAGGGAACCATTAGTGCTGATGAATAGCTGTCTCTTTAAATATGCTGGGGAAGCGGCATTTTGAGAGAACTTGTTCCATCTATACCCTTTAGTCTTAGCTATAATTCATTGATTCATTTATCAACAAAGGTCGTTAAGGGTACGCTATGTGCCTGGCACTGTGCTAGGCATTTGATAATACATGTATATAATAGGTACACAATTCTAGCCCATAAAGGAGCATATACACTATTAACTTCAGATGAATTCAGTTTAACATACATTTACCAAGTTCTCATATGTGCTGGGCATATGGCCTAATGATTAGTCAGACAGCCTCCTCTCTATAATCTTATCATCCAATAGGGAAGACATAAAAATAATTTCAGTAAAATGCTTTAAAGTGCTGATGGCTTTGAGAATGCAGACTGGGGAGTGCTGAGCCTAATCTGGGGATTTGGGTAAAGCTTTCTGGAGATACGATGCTTGAGATGGGTCTTGAAGGAGCCAGCCAGGAGTAACCCAGACCGCTAGTGCCTACTCATATCCATGCTCCTCTCCTTCCTCATTAACAGAACTTCAGTGATGTGCCTGGAAAAAGACTACTTTTCCCAGCCTTACTTGCTGGCCATGAGCTATAAGCAAAAGGCTTTGGTGGGGCTTCCAGGAAGCTACATGTTCAGAGATGGTTTAGAAATAAAGGGCTCGGGTCCCTGGTGATAATGAAGGTCTAATACTATGCCTCAGTTTCATACTTTCAGTCTTCCTTTATGTGAGAAGGAATGAACTTCTGTCCCTTCTAACCTCCCTACCCTCCAGTTCTTTTTATTTTTAAACTGCCAAACCTAATCATAAAGCTAAAACTGATACAGTAAGTGAAGTGAAGCTGGAAAAACAGAGAAGATGGCAGGTGTGGAAGGCAGTCTATGAAGAAGTTTCTGGAGTTGCTGAGGAACAGAGCCATGATAAGTGAGGTGGGCACCCCCTGAGTACAATGTGGGAGCTCGAGTGTGGTGAGTCATGAGGCTGGAGCAGTGGGTAGAAGGCCTCCCAAACCATGCTAAGGAGAATGGGCTTTATGCTGTAGACTGGTAGAGGTGGTCTCCACATCAATTTCAATCTGAGAAAATCAACGTGGGAGGAGTAGAGAGAATGGATTTAGAAGGGTCTTGGTATTCATAGAATAGATTATCATATGGAAAAAAGAAGTACAAACCCTTTTAAAATAAATAAGTCCTGGGATGTAATGTATAGCATGGTGACTACAGTTAATAATACTGTATTGCATATTTGAAAGTTGCTAAGAGAGTAATCTTAAAAGTCCTCATCATAAGAAAAAAAAAGGTTGTAACTTTTTATGGTGACATTTCACTAGACTTTTGCAGTGATCATTTTGCAATATGCACAAACAGAATCATTATGTTGTACGCCTGGAACTAATAGAATGTTTTATGTCAATTACACCTCAATAAAAAAGGAAAAGGCCACAAACCTATTTAAATACGTGCAATAATGTGGTTGAATATTCCAGAATATTCCAGAAATTATGGTAAAAAAAAGAAATAGACCAAAAAAAAAGTGTGTGTGTGTATTTTTTTTTTAAGAAGTTCAAAACCATTGAAAACTAATTGACAGTGATGAAGTCAGAATAATGGTTACATCTGGCTGGGAAGACACATGGAGGAGCCTTCTGGGATGGTGTCAATGCTCAATTATTAGACATAATATGCTTAGTTCATAAGATATTTATGTCCTTATAGGAAGGTATTGGGTGGAAGAGCAGGGCACTGTCGGCCAACAGGCATCTAGTTCAAACGGTCCCCATCCTGTGCACTCATATGCTTGTACCCCACCTGGTAACACCGGACGAGGTAATGGAACTATTATTATCAGAATAAATAAGACCCTCACAGAAAAGAAATCTTTAATCTCTTTCTATCTCCCCTCCAAAACCAAAAGAGGCAACAAGGAAAGAATTATCAAGCTGGAAAACTTAAAAACAAACAAACAAAACAAAAACAAAAACAACCCCCCCAAAAGCCATAAATAAATAAACTAAAAATAAATAGATTTTTTCTTTTCTTTTTTTTTTTTTAAGATCTATATACTAACAGCCAACAATTACAAACTGAAATTTTTTAGGGATAAAGAAAGGGGGGGGGTAAACAGAAGGGGGAATGAACCATGAGAGACTATGGACTCTGAGAAACAAACTGAGGGCT
>NW_023197170.1:0-1815 GCF_002007445.2 Ailuropoda melanoleuca
ACCTTGCCCATTACTCCTGCCTAGGTTCCCCCCACCCCCCGACCTTCGTCCCGAAGCACTTGTGTCCTTGCCGAGCTTAGCTCGCTCAGATTTGGGCTTCTTTCCCTAGAATGCCACCACTTCAACAGCTTCTCTGCCAATACCAGCCTCAAAAAAAGGGCATTACGAGAAGGGCAGATTTCCACCGTGTGTTCCCAGGAACTGAAGGGTCGGTTCCCAAGAATGTAAGGGGTTCAGGAGGCAACACAGTGGCTGCAGAGATACAGCAAGGCCATAAAGTTGCTTTGCAGAGAATTCTTAGGACTCTGGTTGCCAGTCCTAGGACTGTGAGAGTGTTTTGCTTTTGTTTTGTCTTTTGGTGGTGATGGTGGTGGTTGGGGGTGGGGGAGGTCACTCCCTGCTCCCCAAAGATTGATTCACGGCATAGGGAGTGCCAGAGTCACATTCCTTCCTTGTCAGAAAAAGATAGCAATTATGCACAGGTAATTTTGTTCATTTTATTTTATTATTTATTTATTTGACAGAGAGAGACAGAGAGAGAGGGAACACAAGCANATTTGACAGAGAGAGAGAGAGAGGGAACACAAGCAAGGGGAGTGTGAGAGGGAGAAGCAGGCTTCTTGCTGAGCAGGGAGCCTGATGCAGGGCTGGATCCCAGGACCCCAGGATCATGACCTGAGCCAAAGGCGGATGCTTAATGGCTGAGTCACCCAAATGCCCCATGTAATTTTATTTTTATTTTTAAAATACGTTATTTATTTATTTGTGTGAGAGAGAGATGGAAAGAGTGAGCGCAGGAGCAGGGCGGAGGGATAGAGAGAAAAGCAGGCTCCCAGGAAGCCTAATGCAGGACCTGATCTCAGGACACTGGGATTATGACCTGAGTTGTAGGCAGACGTTTAATCGACCAAGCCACCCAGACACTCCTGTATGTATTTATTTATGTAATTTAAGCTCTATGCCCAACGTGGGGCTTGAACTCGTGACTCCAAGATCAGGAGCTGCACGCTCTACCGACTGAGCCAGACAGGCAGCCCAGGACCATCCAGGTTTTATCACCCGAAGTTCCACATCCCAGAAAGCCCTTTAATTCTGGGCCAACTGACAAAGTTGGTCAATGTCATCCAAAGTCATACCACTCAAGGGCCGGGGCTGAATGGGAGCCCAGATCTGACCCTCTCCAACCTCCTTCTCCTGCTGAATGAATGACTTACTGAGTAGGTCAATCACAGGAAACACAGCCAGAGCTTAAACAAGAGTCCAGGTACTTCCTGTTGTTTTTCCCTTCACCATCGCCCACTCTGCAGTGGGGCCTACCCTGACGACAGTCCCAGCCCTCACCCAGGGCCATCTTGCTGCCACCCGGGAATAAAGACAGGGCTGAGATCAGGAGCGTTACATCACTGCTCAGGGCCTACCGGTTCGCACTTACCGGCTGCTCAGGATCCCAAGAGTCAGAGATTCCAACCTTGAGAGCTGTGAAAAATGACAAGATTGGGGGTGCCTGCCTGGCTAAGTCGGAGAAGCGAGCGACTCTTGATCTCGCCGTCATGAGTTCGAGTCCCATGTTGGGTGTAAAGATCATTTACATAAATAAACTGGTAAAAAGTGATAAAAATGAATTAGGAGGTTCCAAGTGCCACCTCTTTGGGGGAAATCTGGGGAACCTGGGTTTTGGAACCAGTCAGCCCTAGGATTAAATCAGAGATTCCTGGCTCAACAGCAATGAGACCCTTGGCAATCCATTTGGTTTCCATTTTTCCCGAATTCCCAGCTTGAGGGGCTGTTAGGGGGTAAGAGCACATAGTTGATATA
>NW_023197171.1:0-516 GCF_002007445.2 Ailuropoda melanoleuca
GTGCGTAGGAGATCGCTGCGCAGACAGCCGGGCGGCCAGCGGCGTGCTCTCTCCGCTTCTCCGCGCCGGGTCTCCCGCCGCGCGGCCCTCCTCCAGTCGCCCCCCTAACCCCCACCCGGACCACTGGACACACCGGCTGCACCACGCTCCTGATGCCTCAGGTTGTTGAAGCAGCCGTCAGAGCGCTGCACTTCCCAGGACAGTGGGGGTGAGTCCTGGCCGCCTGCGGGTCAGAGAGCGGTCGGCTCAGCGCTAGCCTCCCTGCGACCGCTCCGGGACACGACGGCCTCTGCCCAAGCTTCTCCCGCTCACTGAGCGGCGCTGCGTTGTGACCCATCCTGTAGCTTGCCTGCATCTGTTTCTTCCCCAGCCTCAGGAGGTATAGGGTGGCATCCCGAAGCTAGGGGCACCCGATACTCACCCGCTGGATCCAGAGATGCAGTCAGCAGAGCTCCCAGGAGCACCACTGCCTCTGGCCTTGCTCAGAGCATGCTGACCCTGCCGCCGGGAAGGTGG
>NW_023197172.1:0-1354 GCF_002007445.2 Ailuropoda melanoleuca
GATTTATGTATTTGAGAGAGAGAGAGCAGAAGAGTAGAGGGAGAGGGGGAGAAAGACTTTCAATTTTTTTTAAAGATGTAGTTATTTAGTTTTAGAGAAAGAGAGCCAGAGCGGGGGGAGGGGCAGCGGGACAGGGAGAGAGAGAGAAGGGGACTTTGTGCAGTGCTGGGCTCCACTCAGGGCTCGATCTCATGACCCCGAGCTCATGACCTGAGCGAAATCAAGAGTCAGTTGGTTGACCAGCTGCCCCACACATAGTTAAATGAATTTTNTTTTTTTTTAAAGATTTTATTTATTTATTTGACAGAGAGAGAGAGAGCCAGCGAGAGAGGGAACACAAGCAGGGGGAGTGGGAGAGGAAGAAGCAGGCTCATAGTGGAGGAGCCTGATGTGGGGCTCGATCCCATAACGCCGGGATCACGCCCTGAGCCGAAGGCAGACGCTCAACCGCTGTGCCACCCAGGCGCCCCAAATGAATTTTAATATCAAAAGTGAGCCGGTGCAAACTCGGCATTGGTTTTCTCTGTGTTAGAAGGACAGTTTCCTTGAGCTATTGATGTGTTCTTCATAAGGGATTGTAGAATTTTCTTTACTCTTTTCAGTAATCTGCCAAGAAAGCAAAGATTTTGTGACAGTGACACTCAAGGGAGTCTCTCATTGAGGTGACCAGGCAGGCACAGGGTGGTTTTCTCTGGCTACGCAGACACAGCTGTGGACGTCACCAAAAAGGTGACCTGTGAGCAGGGACCTGAGGAAGCAGGTGAGTGAGGCCTGAGACTCCCAGAGAAAGACCTTCCAGAGCAGCAAGTGCAAAGGTCCTGAGGCANCGACGCAGGACTTGCTCGGGGCTTTGCTTGAATCGCTAAGGAGCCTGGAGAGTCTGGAGTGGCAGGGGTCATAGCAGGTGAGGGGAGAGAACTACTGGACCCCGGATCTTGCAGGGCCTCGCAGTCCCTGGAAGGATCCAGCTTTCCTGGGAGCGAGTTTCCGGGGAGCCAGGGAAGGTGTTGAACAGACGGGGGACCTGATGTGCGCGTGGTGTCCCAGGAGCAGTCTGCCTACAGGTGTGCAGCACAAGGTGTGTGGGTGAGGAGGAGGGCTGGGGTAGAGGCAGGGAGACCAGACTGCTGGGGTCTGCCTGCTTTCCTCCCTTCCTTCCTTCCTTCTTACCTTCCTTCTTTCCTCCCTTCCTTCCTTCTTTCCTACATTCCTTCCTTTCTTCTTTCTCTCTCTCTTTCTTTCTTCTTTTTCTCCTTTGTGGATCTGATGGGCTTTTTAAAAATACAATCTTCCAAATATCTATGAAATAAAAAAATTCTATGATTATTTGTGAGTACAAGAAAGCCTCCTCTGC
>NW_023197173.1:0-893 GCF_002007445.2 Ailuropoda melanoleuca
GCGCCTGGGTGGCTCAGTCGTTAAGCATCTGCCTTTGGCTCAGGGCATGATCCCAGAGTCCTGGGATTGAGTCCCACATCGGGCTCCTCCACTGGGAGCCTGCCTCTTCCTCTCCCACTCCCCTTGCCTGTGTTCCCTCTCTCACTGGCTGTCGCTCTGTCAAATAAATAAAAATAAAATCTTTAAAAAAAATAAAAATAGTCATTCTAATCCTAAACAAAAGGAACCCATTCACCTCACTAGGGGAGTCATGGCTTTGGAAGCCATTCCCTGAAGTCTCCTTATTTGCTGCAAATAAAAGTCTTATTTGTGTGAAAACTCAACCTAGTACAGTTTCTGACCTACCAAGTAGTGAACTCATTGGCTTGGCTACATAATTATCTTAGCAACTGTTTAAAGTTTTAGCTGAAATCTTCTTACCTATGCTGCTCTGTGTCCTAGGTTATCTACTGTTTGCAAGTCATATCTCCTTGGTGGCACCATTTTCCTTGAATTTCTGGGCTGGTTGGTTACACTGCAACCTTAACTTTCTGATAGTTTCAAGAAGAGTTATGGATTTGCATTTTATCTGTCTTTTGTTGTTAGGTTGGGAGATAAACTTAACTTTCTGCATCCTAAGTGAAAGCAGAAAGGTGAAGAAATTAATCTTCACTAGGGGCAGCATTAATATTTGGAAATTCAACAACTTTCTTGTGGAAAGATTTAATAAATAGATGGAAAGAAATTAAAGGAGCTAGAATTTCCTAATATATTGTAAATCATAACATACATGCAATAGCCTATGCTTAAGCTAAACCCTGAAAAAAACAGCAAATTTTGTGCATACCACATTGCTTATGCAAATTAAAATAATCTATTCTACATTACTCATCAGATTAGGTATTTTGAAGTTT
>NW_023197174.1:0-545 GCF_002007445.2 Ailuropoda melanoleuca
TTGGGGTGGAGTCTTTGGGTTTTCCACATAGAATATTACATCATCTGCGAAGAGTGAGAGTTTGACTTCTTTGCGGATTCAAATGCCTTTTATTTCTTTTTGTTATCTGATTGCTGAGGCTAGGAATTCTAGTACAATGTTGAACAACAGTGGTGAGAGTGGACATCCCTACTGTACTCCTGACCTTAGGGGAAAAGCCCTCGGTTTTTGCCCATGGAGAATGATATTCCCTGTGGGCTTTTTGAAGATGGCTTTTATGATATTGAGGTTCTGTTCCCTCTATCCCTGCACCGTGAAGAGTTTTAATCAAGAAAGGATGCTGTACTTTGTCAGTTGCTTTTTCTGNTGTCAGTTGCTTTTTCTGTGGCTATCGAGAGGATCATGTGGTCCTTCTTTCTTTCCTTAAAGTAGCATATCACATTGATTTGCGGATGTTGAACCACCCTTGCAGCCCAGAAATAAATCCGACTTGGTTGTGGTGAATAATCCTTTTAATGTACTGTTGGATCCTGTTGGCTAGTATCTTGGTGAGAGTTTTTGCATCC
>NW_023197175.1:0-621 GCF_002007445.2 Ailuropoda melanoleuca
AAATAGAGAACCTAACTCTCACCTGGGCATATATTTCACATTAAAGAATGTAGTATCTAGCTATAATAGAGTGGAATGGATATACATATAAAGAACTTGGCAAACAACAAAACACTGATATAAATTTCAAATATTTCTTTGTATAATTTTAAGAGTCAAAGTACAGATAAATCAAAGCAAGTATAGCTTTAGTTTTATGGCAACATATTTCTGTTACATTGTGATAAGATTTTGTTATTAACTCTCTTAATAGAAATGGGATTTTGTCTTATTTTACATTTATTCATTCAAATGATGAGCCAGAATTACATATTTTTAGCCCTCTACAGAAATCTGCAGATACTTTTTCTTCCTATGTAATTTTTATGTAGAAGGACTTGAATACCTAGAACAGAATTTCTATTAAAGCTTCTTTGGAAAGATAAGAATTGGTATTTTTTAAATGATAGGCATATTTTTAAAAAGTAGANGTATATTTTTAAAAAGTAGATTATAATTAATTAAAGAGCATTACCTCTGAAACATGGCTTACATCAGAAATGAAAAAACACTTTTCATTACAGTCTATATCAGTCTCTTGAGGCAACCTCACTTCAAACAGAAATGTATCATTTTCTTTTG